>NC_040043.1:7152638-7419276 GCF_003713205.1 Coffea eugenioides | reverse complement strand
AAGAAGAACAATAAACAGTATGAAGAGATGATTAACAAGTATAGGGAGAATCCTGAAGTTGAGGAGGAAGAAGATGGAGATGATGATGACGAGGATGGGGAAGATGAGGACTCAAGAGTTTGAGGAAGACCCTTCAAAACTTGGTATGGAATCTGATGCAGAAGAAGATGAGGACAAGGAAGCTGGTGAGGATGATGCAAATGAAACTGGTCCAGGGTGGGAAAAGATGATGAGCAAAAAAGATAAGCTCATGGATAAACAGTTCAAGGACCCAAGTCAAATCACCTGGGATACAGTCAACAAGAAGTTCAAGGAGATTGTAGCTGCAAGAGGAAGGAAGGGAACTGGAAGGATTGAGTTGGTTGAGCAACTCACATTCTTGACCAGAGTTGCCAAGACCCCTGCTCAGAAGCTTGAGATTTTATTTAGTGTTGTCTCTGCGCAGTTTGATGTTAATCCTAGTCTAAATACTCACATGCCCATAAACGTGTGGAAGAAGTGTGTCCAAAATCTGCTTACCATACTTGATATTTTGACTCAATATGCAAACATTGTGGTTGACGACATGGTAGAGCCTGATGAAAATGAGACACAAAAGGGGACAGATTATAATGGTGCTATTCGGATTTGGGGAAACTTAGTAGCTTTCCTTGAAAGAATAGATGTGGAATTTTTTAAGAGCTTGCAGGTCATTGATCCACACACCCGTGAATACATTGAGAGGCTTCGGGATGAGCCCACATTGGCAGTTCTTTCTCAGAATGTGCAAGAATATCTGGAAAGGGCTGGTGACAACAAGGGTGCAGCGAAGGTAGCTCTTAAACGGGTTGAACTCATATACTATAAACCCCAGGAGGTATATGATGCAATGAGGAAGTTGGCTGAACAGAATGAAGGTGGAGAAGGTGAGACAGATGGGGAACCAAAAGCGGTTGAGGAGAGCAGGGCCCCACCATCATTTGTTGCAACTCCAGAAATTGTGCCGCGGAAACCCACCTTTCCTGAGAGTAGCAGGACATCGATGGACATCCTGGTTTCGCTCATCTACAGGTCTGGTGATGAGCGGACTAAGGCCCGTGCAATGCTTTGTGACATCTACCATCATGCTTTACTGGATGAATTCTCGACATCGCGTGACCTATTGCTGATGAGTCACTTGCAGGATAGCATTCAGCATATGGATATTTCCACTCAGATACTATTTAACAGAGCAATGGCACAACTTGGATTGTCTGCAGTTAGGGTTGGACTTATAGCTGAAGGACATAGCTGCCTGTGTGAACTGTACTCCGCTGGACGAGTGAAGGAATTGCTTGCGCAAGGTGTCTCACAAAGTCGATTCCATGAAAAGACACCAGAACAGGTACTTGTTCTTTCCCTGGCTGTGATCTAGTTAATTAGTCCACGCTACATAACTCCTCTGTTAAAATGCTGACCTTATCTTGCATGTTCTTTTAAATGTTGACCTTATCTCACATGTTCTTTTAAATGCTGACCTTATCTCACATGTTTTCTGCCTATCTAACTTAAAAAATAAAGTCTCCAGTTTTCCCTCTTGTATTTTCTACTTCCCTCTTTCCCTTCCCCTGCTGTAAGTGAAATACTTATTAGCAGTTTGAGCAGTTGCAGTGTTCTATGTTTATTAGTTTGATTAGGAATAGGTTTATGTCAATACTTCTCCAGTGTTTGTGGCCCATGAGTTGTCTCATGTCTTTTTTTTTTTTTTTTTTTTTATGTTGGTCCTTTTCTCTATATTTTTCCACTAAATTTATCGTGAGTTGAGTTTTTCATTATTTTTTTTTGTATTTTATATTTATTCACTATAGGCCAATTTTTGGTTGTTTAAGATTTGTAAGCGTCGTGAATGGTTAGCCTCAGTTTCCTTCTAGGTTTGATGTAGGAATGTTTGTGTTTGGATAATAGATTATTTGGGATAATTTTTTAAAAAATACTGTGGCACTTTTTTGATGTGATGTATATGAGATAAAAAGATGGTTGGAAAATGTATTGATGATGCAAGCAAATAAATTTTTGGTAATAATCCACTAACTGAACAATTATATTCTATGGTTTCTGCTGTAGTGGGTGTATCAAATAGTTTTGCTTGTCAAAATCATGAGATGAAGGCTATGATGTTGACTTCATGCAGTAAAACTAATGAACTACAAATTTAGTGATTGTATTGACTAGGATTGTAAAATTTTCAATCCACTTGTACTCCTTGATTCAATATGAAATTGATATCCTCTGCCTCACTTTTTTTAGATTGACTGTATAAATAATCAGAGGGAAACTAGATTTTTAGCATCTGTATGTACTTCGTGATTCACAGCTGGCTAGCTTTTCCTTTGAACTCCTTTGTGGTGTCGCTTGGAGGATTGATTTTTATCAATGATTACTATTTTCAGGAACGGATGGAAAGGAGGCGCCAAATGCCATACCATATGCATATAAATCTTGAGCTTCTTGAGGCTGTCCATCTGATTTGTGCCATGCTGCTTGAGGTTCCTAACATGGCAGCCAACAGCCATGATGCTAAGCGCAAGGTTATCAGCAAGACTTTCAGACGGCTGCTTGAGGTGAGTGA
Organism: Coffea eugenioides; assembly: GCF_003713205.1. Taxonomy (NCBI): domain Eukaryota; kingdom Viridiplantae; phylum Streptophyta; class Magnoliopsida; order Gentianales; family Rubiaceae; genus Coffea; species Coffea eugenioides. The sequence continues at coordinate 7,416,689 of NC_040043.1, read as the reverse complement.
GAGGCAGACATTTACTGGTCCCCCTGAAAATGTCAGGGACCATGTAATGGCAGCCACAAGGGCTCTTAGGCAGGGAGACTACCAGAAGGCCTTTGATGTTATTAATTCCCTTGATATCTGGAGGTTGCTCCGCAACAAGGACAGTGTCCTTGAGATGCTAAGGGCTAAAATCAAGGAAGAGGCACTTCGCACCTACCTTTTCACATATTCATCCTCTTATGATTCCCTCAGCCTGGATCAGCTTGCAAAGATGTTTGACCTTTCAGATAAGCAAACTCACAGCATTGTCAGCAAGATGATGATCACTGAGGAGCTTCATGCAAGTTGGGACCAGCCAACCCGGTGCATGGTGTTCCATGATGTTGAGCATACTAGGTTGCAGGCATTGGCATTTCATTTGACAGAGAAGCTGACTGTTCTTGCCGAAAGCAATGAGCGAGCACAAGAGTCGCGAATTGGGGGTGGAGGATTGGAAAACCTTCCCCTGAGGCGTAGGGATGGCCATGATTATGCTGCAGCAGCAGCAGCTTCTGGTGGCACTGCTAGATGGCAAGACTTGTCTTTCTCACAAGGCAGGCATGGAACTGGTGGGGGTCGGACAGGATATAATGCCGGAGGAAGAACATATTCAGGGCAAGCTGGTGGCTTTTCTAGGGACAGAACTGGTCAGTCTCGTGGAGTTGGGAGAACTTACCAAACTGGTTCAGCTGCCAGGGCGAGCCAGATGGATGGTTCCACACGTATGGTCAGTTTGAACAGGGGAGCCTACGCATAGAGTAGCAGAAATAGACGAACCAGCACTGCAATAGCGCATCTTTTCAACCTTTTGAAGCTCATCTATTTTATGTAATCATTCTGAAATTATTGATTGTTCTACAGAGGAGTTTGGTCTATGATTCCTAGTCAAGCCTTTGTTAACTTATGAACGGATACTTTGTTTGTTCCGTCTTATTAGGAAAATTTTGTATGTCAAAAACACTTCTTTTTAGCTTTTTGAAGTTTTGGTTGTGGCTTGTGTGTCTGGATTCTCTTCATCTACTGAAAACAGCGAACTTGGGCGAACTTTTGAATAGCTTCCAGCTTATGATTTATGCCAGCATGCATTAACTGTGAATTCATCTTGTTAGGTATTTCTAGGTTTACTTCCATACGCTGTAGTAACGTGTCACTAATTGCAAGAAATTTCCAGCAACATCTGGGCAGTGTAAAGAGAGATGTGCTGGGAAAAGTGGACTTCTGTGATGACAGGCAACTGCAAGTATGCAATCAGCAGTAACCATTTGTTTCACCTGTTTACAGTTCTTTGGCATCAGTTGTTCACCATTATCTCTTTCTTGCTTGTTTGAAATGAGCAATGTCTGAAGTCTATTTAAGAATTATCATCAAAAACTATTTTGAATCCAAAGATGACATTGGCTCGTTTTGGAACTAGAAAATAAACAATAAAAAAAGAAATTGATCTTAGGTCATTCACCAAAAAAAAATAAATAAATAAAAAATTGCCATGTGAAATGTAAACAACATTCATTGGGGTCTCGTCACTAGGCTATAAGAGTAAATTTTATATACACTGACGATATATATACATTATTATATTTGATTTTTGTAATATATATATATATATATATATAAAAGCTCAATTTCAAATTTAAATTTTGTAAAAAAAAAAATTGCCATGGGAAATGTGAACAACATTCATTCGTCACTAACTATGACTATAGCACCAAGTTTTCCCAATTCCTTAAAATAAGAGTAAATTTTATATACTCTGACGATATATATACACTATTATCATTGAATCTGTAACATATGTATAAAAGTTGAATTTAAAATTAAATTTCTTAAAAATTTAATTTTAAATTTAAATTTTATATAATTATCAATCATAAAACCCGACAGGGTAGCGTCATTTTATATAGATAGTCATACCTTTGCAGCTTGTGTTCACATTTTGCGCCGCCAGATGTCAAGTTTGGGAGAATTTGCCGGTTGGACCTCCAACGGCCCGCCTCCGGAGTATTATTTACTGATTGTTGGATCTTAACCTCTGTTTAGTAACAAGACTGGATAATTTTGAAAACAACGTTTATAATTAAATATTTAGTTAAGAATGTATTTTATACAACCCTGAAATCATCTAAACTTATAATTTGTGGCAGACAACAAATTTGTGCCATCACTTCATATTCGCGGTTCAAATTGAACTTCTCAACTTCAGATGCTCCCTCTGTTTGACCAGAGATCCAGCAATGAAAAGCACCAGAAATAAACAGATTTAATAACAGCTTGGAATATCTTTTGAGGAGTACTAAAATTCAGGTGTTCTTGGAGTGCGTCTCTTTTGGTCTCGTTTGGATTGCATTTTCCGTCATTTTTCATGGAAAAATTATTGTAGCGATTTGATATATGTGAGGAAAAAAAGTAATAGGAAAATGTGTTCACGGAAAATGACGAAATTTTTCTACGGAAAACAGCAATCCTAGCAAGGCCGGGCCGATTAGGGATTGCGGTACTTTTGCTAACAAAAAAAAAATATTCCCATATGATAAAAGCCATTTTGGGATGTTTTATAATCATTGTTTCATAAATTTTCAAACGGTTTTAGAGTGTTTGCTCTTGGGATAACTTTTCGTTATTTTAAAGAATGATTTGTCTAACGGGTGTCCACGGGGCACTCATTATTCATTAAAATATATTTCAAGTGTTATATTTTTAAAAATATGAGATTAATTAGAAAAAGTAAATAAATACGAAGGAGGATAAACAAGATTAAATAAGGAAAGCATATAAACGCAAGAGAGAATAATATTAATAATTATTAGTATATGTATATACATGATAGGTTAGGTGAATAACATGCGTGTTAGGGAACCGGTTAAAAAAATCCTTTAAAGAATTATAAATGAAGTTTGATCATTTTATCATACACTAAAAGTAAATAAAGATAGCAACAGTAGTATTTCAACAGTCAAAATCATACATCATTCAACGTAAAAAGTACTCGTGCCAGTAATCCTGGCAAACACACTAAAACTACTTATTAACTACTCATGCTGATAAACAATGTGCTTTATAAGAAGCCACGACAGTTGCATATGGAATATTCTCTTTCTGAAGTAAATATATATAAATTCAAGGGTAAAATATTGCTAAATTAGGGTCATTATTATTACTCATAAATTGGAAATTGACTGGTCAATACCGACCATCAGTGACAAGCCATTAATGACGGTTGTCAACAATGTTGACATTTTCCTTGTGTACTATATAGTTCAGTTGTGTAATAGTGAGAAATACATATATTGAAGGACCTTTAATCATTCTAGAAGTACAAATGGTGAAGAGGTAAACACGCAAAAAACGTATCTCAAAAAAAATAAACGAATTCTGGTGTCAATTGCGTGCCCATTAAGGTGAAAAAATTGAAAACAAGTGAATTTGGCCATTTGCAAGGCAATGTTTGCGACAGATCATTGGCCAGAAAATGCGTGTCTTCATTGCTTTAATTCTTGTTCATCGCCTTCAAATCTTAATCTCTAGAAACAAGTTAACATTGGGATCATCCTTTGACAAATTTTAGCTCCGTTGGACGGCCTATAGCCTTGGCTGATCTATCCTTTTTATAACAAATTTTGGGATGCTTGGCAGCGTTTTGAAACCAGATCGAACCGTCTGGTCGGACCGGTCAAATCGCGAATGGAGTATGACGCCGATCAGATTCACTGATCAACTTAGAAAGTGATTTGAACCAGTCGAATCCAATAAGGAATCAAACTTTTGAACGGTTTCAAACTATTTTTTTTTTAATTTCAAAGTTATATAAGTTACCAGTTAACAATTAAAAGAATAAAAAACCTTTGAACCGAATTGAACCGAAAGCTTATTCGGTTCACTTAACGGTCTGGTTTTGAAACATTGATTTTTAGTAGATCGGGATAAAGATCACGAGTGAACATTAAAATTAATGATACCTTTTGTTGCTATTAAGTAGATTGCTACGAGAATCATTCAAAAAAAAAAGAGTAAAATAATTAAATTTTGCCCCTTGTTATTCCTTTAATTTTAAAATTGATTAGTTCATTAATCAGAATGAAACTCATTTCGGTTTCAATCCAAACGGTTGAGGGGTATAGTGCCAAAAACCATATACCCATGTTGAGGTTTATACTTGCTATCCTATTTTCAATTTCAGAATAAGAACCAAACACCCCAACTACCATAATCTTTTTCTGATGGAGGCAAAATGAAATTCACTTTCCTCTTCCCTCAAAAATCATATTAATTACCTTGGCAGGCTTTAGGGTCCGCAGTCAACCACTGTTTAGTACATGTATCACACACAGAAAGTCAAAAATTGAAGTGCTAAGAGACATTAATCCGCCAAACATGAAAAGACCATTTCTTTATCTTTGGCAGGAAGATGCCGTGCTATAAAATAGTGTGGTAAAATGTACACATCTCTTTCACTGACAATAATGCGTCATGGATGATGTTCAATTCTTGATCTTGCCACTGACAAAATGATCCATGAAGATGCTTAAACTATTACTATCAAAGTTTTCTAGCATTAATTACTTTAGCTTTTCAAAATTTCTGACAGGGAATTAATTAACTTCAATAGACAAAATCATTAAAAAAAAAAAAGGCAAGAGTATTCAGTAAAATTTTTTCTCTCATCTTTTTATAAGGGCTACTCTTCTTCTTCAAATTCTAAAGAGTATTCAGTAAATAACCTCTTCATCTTCAACCTATCGTGTTCATTTTACACTTGATGGGCAGAATTGTGCTTAGTACACTTTCGAGTTTACAATTTAATAAAGCTAGCTTAGGATGATGCAATCAAAGGGGGAAAAAAATATGATAAGATAATATGTTACTTCCCAGAAGCACCTGGTTTCTTGGCTTGATACATTTCTCCCTCTCTCTGTGGAACATGAATTCGAGGTCAACATTCAACATGTCTTAGTCTGTGACTATAACACCAGCCTACATAGTCAATTAGTCATATAAAAACCTTCCAGCCATAGATTGTTTTTGCTTTCTTGGCAAGATAATCACCCACTTAGCTAGTAGTTTTGTGTATACTGCCCAAGTTAGAACTTAGAAGCAGCCTAAACTCTTAATGAGTTTCACCACCCCTAGTTCTGATGGACTCCTGCAAAATAGGTTTCCACTAATGGAATCAAAGGGATTCCTTGATGCTACCGAAGAAGATGAAATAACAAAGTTAACAGGCAAAACCATGTTGAGCTCTGAAAATTCTTGCGCAAACTATGGTGATTTGGATCCCAAAGACAACAAAACAAAGCCAAACAAAAGAAGATCGAGGGCATCGAAAAAGACTCCTATGATTCTCCTCAATGCCAACACTACGAATTTTCGAGCCTTGGTGCAACAGTTTACGGGCTGCCAGAGTGCTCCTTCTTCTTCATTCAAAGGTCCAATCAACTTGAACTTTGGAGGAGGGAGTGCAGAAAATGATATGGACGTAGCTGATCATCAATCTAGTATCTTTGGATACAACAATTTTGTTCAAAACATTCAGGCTGATGATCAAGTGCGTGATCAGCAGCAGCAATTAGAAGATCACGAACGTCTGTTATCTAGTGGGAGCTTTGATGGAGATGCTTCCCTTTCAACATATGGTAAACCTGAAACTTATGCAACCGCCTTGGAAAACATAGGTGCAGAGAATGGTAACCTTTTTCACGATTTCCCAGGAGATTTTTCTTCCAATGTACTTCCAGATGATGATGATTTTACCTTCTGATGGTTCTGAGAATCAATTACCAGTAGAAATGTTTGTTTGTCATCTTCATCACTCAGATAATGAATGCTAACAGCCCCCCGCCCCCCCCCCCCCCTCCCTCTCCCAACAACAAAACAATTGTATTTTTCGTTTCGTTAGACGTTTCATCCATGAACATATTAGTTTATAAATTCCTATAATATGACTATCCATTAACGGAAGAAATAATATGATTTTCTACAGCTTGCTTTTTCCTATTTATTATTATTATTTTTGAATATTATGTTTGCATAGCATCGTACTATATATGTTTAGCGTTTTTTTTTTCAAAAAACTTTATATGTTACTCTTGGATTTAGGAAAGTGTAATATGATTTGCCAAGTTGATGTGCAGATATACAAATACAGGAAGGTTTACACAAGTAAACACTACTATATTTTCTTTGCAAACCATGAAATAATTGTATTAGCAATTCCAGGCTTACTGGTTGCAGAACTTGCTTCCATTAGATGGTATGGTAAACAGTCAGATCAGCCATATCATGTTTCTGGTTCGAGACACAGTGGTATACATAACACGAGAAGGAAGAGAAGCTCCTACAAATCTCACCACAAAACTAACTCTCCATCTGTCCGCTAGACTTCTGCATGTTCATCCACTGTGTGTTACTTCAAAGATGAATTCAAAAGGAAATTAACACTCTATGTCTAATTTTTTGCACATAGATAGAATACAGAATGAAACATAAAGGGGAGGATTTGGGATAGGTACAGTTAGCATTAAATGTTGTTGTTGGTGTAGTTGTACACATTTATTTAAATTAATGTACCCAAATAAAATTTATGAATACATTGAAGTTACGTGATTGCATACCGTATCACGTAAAAAGTATAACAGTCTCACTAACAACATGTAATGTGTACACTTACAAAAGTAAATGTACACGTCTATTTAAATTAGTGTACAGGGACAAAATTTATCAATACAGCAAAATTATTTTAGTGTATACCACATCGTGTAAAATGTATAACAACTGCATTAACAGCATACAATGCCGACTGCACCTACTCCAAACCCTAAAGGGTAAACCAAAAATCGAAATCAAAACGAAATACGAATAGTTTGCGGTTGTTTTATGCACCAATTAAGGATAAGTAACGTTAAAAGCACTCCTACATTTTTTTTTTCTAGTTACCCTATTCAGTCCCTCGCCTTCAGTTAGCATTGATTTCCTGCCAAACTTACACATTTGGATTTATATGATCATTGGCCCAATTTGGCCCAAATAGGACGGAAGACAAGTTTTAACTTGCAAACCTCGGGGAATTTGACAAAAGGGGAAGAATCAAGCATTAGATTAGTTACGCTGCGTATTCCATAACTAGTAACCTTTAGTAACACAATAATTATTGGATAGTGTATTATTTGAAATATTATTTGGAATAATTACTGTAACACTTTTTATGATGTGATGTATGTGAGATAAAAAGGTGATTGGGAAAATAAAAAAAGTAGGTTGAGAAATGTGTTTATGATGCAAGCGAAATATTATTTGGGATAAAAGTACTATCCAAACAAACGTGTTTATTTAGAATAATTACGGTAAAACTTTTTCCTTATGTTGTAATGTACGTGAGATAAAAATAATTTAAAAAATAAAAAAATTAATTGAAAAATGTATCCGTAATGTAAAAAATAATTATTTGCAAATAATGTGTATCGAAACACGAATCCTAAATTGGAATTTCAATAGCTCAAAACACATAATCATATACAAGAAACACCAAAGCTCATGATTGATACAGAATGAGGACCCCTAGGTTCATGAACCCCTCATTCGTATCAATAAAGCTGCCCAAGAAGCCATTTTTAGGGTGGTTTCTATAATTTTTATTTGTGTGTTAGATTTGTTATTTTTATTTTTCGTTGTAATAGCGTCAGCGAAAAAGGAGCGTTGGATCAAACAAAATTCAGCCCTACATTTGGCGCTGCATATCATCGCGGGCAGATTCATACTTTATTTAGCCTATAAATAGGTATATTTAGGGGTTTTGTATTCAGATTTTTTCTCCAATAAAAATATATATCTCTAGTTGGTTTTACTAATTGTGTGAGTTTTTCATGTTTGTCCTTCATAGGGATGGATTTGGTTTGAAAAACTTGAGGGAATATTGACGTAATATCAAATAATTTAAGAATTTAACAAAACAAACTAGTCATCTCTTTTAACATAATGTTTGCTATGATTCTTATAATTTTAAACATAAAAATTTTTGAATTTTGTCTTTCTTTTCCCTTCTTTCAATTTTCTTTGAAACTCTTAAAATTGTGACAATTGTAAAGTAATATTATGGAAATAAAGGAGACAATTATAAAGTAATTTCATGAAAATAGGTGAGAATGGAGGGAAAAGAAAGATAAATTTTAAAAATTTTTCTATTCAAAATCACAAGAATCATAGCAAACATCAAGTTAAAAAAGATAACTAGTTTGTTTTACTAAATTTTGTAATCATTAATATAGTTTTGTTGTTTATTTGTATTATCTAATTTATTAAATGTGAACTTTTTGAGTGGTTAAATGTGTGTATTAATTGTTTCTAATTTTTAATTATTTTTATTTTTTTACTAATACATGCATAAGAGGTATTTATGGAATAAAAGTTTCATCTTTCTCCTTAAGTACTTTTTTAATGTTATTTTTTTTATTGGACTAACTTTGTTATCAAAACCTTCATCTCAGGGGAGGATTGTGTAATTTTCTAAAATTTAGGGGAGGCTAGCGAAATTGTTAGAAACCTCAAGGGAGGTTTCTGTAATTATCCCTTTCGTTTACCTATTTATTTTTGGCAGAATCTGGCAACGCATATAAGAGAGAAAAGGCTTACTGCAGAATAAACTTCACTCCAATGAGTGCTGCTTTCTCTGTATCAACAACAGTCAGAAAAATGGCTAAGAGCATTTTCTTACCTCCTTCTTGGGCTCCGTCGACAAAATTGCCCATCCTTCAATCGTCATGTCGAGAAAATTTGAAGCAGCTTAACTCATCAAGAAATATTCATGCTTGTCTACTCAAGTATCCTCTTGCAAGCAAGATCATGATTAGAAGTAAGTCATCCATTTTTATCGATTTAAGCAAAAATTCATTCATTTTTTTACTGGATTATGTAATTGTGACAAAGTTATTTTAGTTAGTGTATGTTTGATTGTACTATCTACGTGGGTTTTCTTCGAATTTGTTGTTTCCAATTGATCTCGTGCAAATATATGAATTTTCTGTGCTTTTTGTAATCTCTATTAGTGTGGCATCAGGGTTTTTCTTGCCATCCGTGTTTAGCAGTTTCTGATTAATGAAGGATACAATTATTCTTTTTGGTGGTGGGGTGGGGGTAGGGGAAGGGTTTTGGTGGGTTTTAAGTGGAAAAGAACGAGGACTGGTTTAAAGGGATCATAAGAAGGGAAGTGAATAATGATTTTGAGTTGGTTGTAAGGTGTTTGATAAAAATCCATAGTAGAATAATTCTGCGCTCTGTTTGGATGAACTAAATGTTTATTTAGTATGCTTCTGAAGTTGTATGGATTGCAGAATCTAGGATTTGTATATCTGATGAGGCTAATAAGAGTTGAATCCTGGAGGAATGAGTGCAGTACAATGGTTATTAGCTAGAGTTGGTGTGTCTGGAAGATGGAAGATTATGTTTTATGTTCATCAGTGAAATTTAATGTTTCGGTTGATTGAAGATTGGGAATGCAAGAAAAATGAACTCTGAGGATGAGCGTTGGATTCTCTGTGGAAAATTATTGGGAATTTAGATCTTTTTTCCATGAGCTTTCCTTCAGTGACTGACATTTGGATGCTCCATATGTAAACATGAAGTGATGACATCAAGCAGCCTGTTTTTTTATTTATTTCCAAGACAGTGGAAGCAGTAGAACTGTTCTGTGGCATCCTTCTCAAAATATCAGTTTGGTAGCAGTCCTTATTTTGAAATTTTAAGCAATTAATAGATTTTAAAAATTGATCTGAAATTTATTTCAATTACCAATTTAATTTGAATGTTGTTCTTATGGAGCATTATCTTAATTTATGAGTGGCTAATTTCCATGTCAACCGTTGTTAAAGTTTTGCTCAATCTTTGACTTTTTGCAGACTTACCATATACTGCTAGTGAAAGTAGTTTGCTGAAGGAATTCTCCAAGTATGGCAAGATAGCTGAAGGTATATTTCATATGGTTCAAGTATTTTACATTTTCCCTCTGTAATATATGTTATGGAAAGCCCTTCTTCAATTTGTTTATTTTCATTCCATGCTTTGGTAGTTAAGCTTGTCAAGGATGAAAAGGCAAATAGGTCAAAAGGACTTGCATTTATCCAATATACTTCCCAGGAAGATGCTTTGCTTGCTGTGGATAACATGGATCACAAGGTGATCCCTGCACCTTTTTTTCCCCTTCTGCAGGAAATAGTCTGCCTAGAGGGCTCATCTCCTTTTACTTCTTCAGTATTTTGATGGCAGGGTGATTTTTATTGATCTTGCAAAACCAAGGTCAAATGAGTTTGGCGGATATCCAAGAACGTCAGGACCCCCTGAGAAGCAGCATATGCCTGCTGAAGATGAAGACGATGAATGAGCAAAATGCAGCAATTAGGAAACCTTTGAGACTTCTTAAGCATGGACTTGCAAAGGCAAGTGGAATTTTCTGCTGGTTCTGATTCTACACATTTTTCGGCTTCTCTCTTCCCAATCTGTTGCACTTGATTTTTCTGAGAGGCAAGTTACTACACAACAAGTTATAATAGGCATTTATTAAAATGGTACAGACATTATTGCTGAGGCATGATTTTCTCATTGTTTCACTTTATAGTATTCTAAATTTTTATAAACAACACCCATGATAGCATACTTGGGTAAAAAGGACACTTGTACAGCTAATATGAACTTGTGGTGATAAAGATTTGATACAATTAGTATTACCTGAGCATAGTGAAGAGTATTTTATTTTGTGCTTCCCAACTTTTTTAAGTCCTAGGCTAATGCTTTTGATTGGGTTTGATCTCTGTTACATAGATTATTTGTACCCTTTTGTGCAAAACCATGTATAGTACAATCTTCTATACTACCATATACAAAGTGATTTCAACAGTGGTATGAAAGCTTGTGAACAAATTATGGACAAAATTTCTATCCAGACTATTGTAGCTTTTGGCAGTAGTTAGTTCAAATTGCACTAGTTTTTCCTTTTTAACACCATCAGTTTATTTTCATCTGGGAAGCTAAGTATGTTGCACACTTTTAAAGTCCAGTGTGAGTGCAAGGAACTTCCAAATTCATTATTGGAACCACTTGTGGAAGTGAACTCTTAATTGCTTTAGAGTAACAAAATTCTCTGATCTAACAATGGGTAATGAGGATATAGAAGAAAAGGGTATGATAAGTTTTGCCCGAGGAAGAATTTTCATTTACAAATCTCTTAAACCATCGTGCTCCTAGAAATGTCTTAAGTTGCATATGCTATACATATGAGTACAATGTCAACAATTGGGTTTAAAAAAAAATCCAGCAGCTTTACCAATTTGAGGAGGCTTTCTCCATCTCCAAACTGCTTAACCAATAGATTGAACAGTAAAATCTCTATGTATTACATAAATTTCTCTCTCCATCCATGTTATACTGGTCAACTATAACTGAAATAACACCACTAAAAGCTTTTTCACTCTCAATTACAACAAGATTATTTGATACATTAGTCATTTTATGAGCTGGAAATCCAGCAACCACCCCTTCAGTGTAAATTGAGTACTGAACATGATTTATTTTGTTCGGAAACACCAAAACAGATGAAAAATCAGCTATCCACTGCGTTCCATTTCCGGCTACTGTCAATTTTCCAACAGTTGACTTCAAGGTCATTCCAGTAACAATGTTGTTCTCAATCACCACTTGAGCTATGTCCGTGAATTCACCATCTAACTTCACTATTGGAACCATATTTCTAGGATCCCCAGCAAATATATTGTTAATGATATTTAGCCCTGAAGCTTTACCATTTATTGATTTCAATACAATGTTTCCATCCCCTATGAAGTAGCCATTTGATACCTGCACTAGAGCAGGGTCTTGAATCACTATACTGTTGTAATCTAGGTAGCAACTCTCCACCCTAGTCTGAGCTGCTCGCACCAAAATTCCAATTCCACCAAAGTATGTAGCCTTGTTATAGCAATGCACACCGATAATGATATTAGCCTGACCACTTACTGTGATTCCAACAGCTGCTGAGAAGATGACTACATCAGTGACAGCATTATCTGTACTTGAAAGCTCAATGGCAGTGCCTGAAAAACCTCTCTCGCCACTATCACCACCAACTGTTTCATGCTGCCCTAGAAAACAGCCTGAGATGAAAGTCTCATGGCCTCGCTCGACTAGAACTCCTTGGGTTGTGAAATGGATGAAGTAGCAGTTGTTAATGCGGATTCTTGCAGCATCAATTACAAAAAGTCCTCCACCTTGGTAGCTTGAGTCAAACAGTATGTCCCTGAAAGTAACATCTTCATAGTAGATGCCACTGTTTTGGTCTTCCCTGTCTGAAAGGCCATGAAGATGATGAATGGTAGTACTTTCTTTTTCAAGTTTTCTTGAGTTTGGGGACCATAGCTCAATCAGATGCCTATGTCCTGGAAATGTGTTGGATGCTCTTAAAGTGCCTCCTTGAACCTACTGGGCAAGAAAAGAACGGGTCGAAAGTCAGAAACTTAGAATGAACAATCACAATCCTGTATCAAGCATTTTGAAACCCTCTAGTCAAAGTCTTCTTCATATTTCATTCACGAATTACAAGCTTGTTTTTGACTATTTGTACAGAATAAAACTTCTTTATTCATTCGTAATCCTTTATGAAGGTAGATTGATTAATTTTGTCCATTTGCCCAAATTTAAGGGAAAATAAACAGTTAAATGCCACTATTCGACCATTGTCAAAATTTAAGGGAAAATAAACAGTTAATTTAAGGGAGACTCCTAGCCGTACAAAAAGGCTCAAGAGTCATTAAAAAGAAAAAGAAAAAAATTAGGTTCAAAATAAATTTTCAACTCTTACGAAGGCAAAAAAAAAATAATAAGGGAGGGTTGATGTGCTTACCACGTGTGCCTGTTTGGATTGTTATTTTTTGAAAATTTTGTAGAAAAATATACTATAACGATTCAACAGTTCAAAAGCCTTTTGTAAGCTGTAATATGTCCTTTGGTTGGAGATAGAATGTTTTGTCTGAAATAAATCACTTGGCAAAAGTTAATTTGCTTATCAGTTTTTAGTATTGAATGAAATTATCAGGGCGGGTTGGGTTGGATAGTAAGATACTTGTAAGTTAGAGGTTCTGAATGCAGACTTCTCACTTATGATACAAAAAAGAAGAAAAAAAATTATTGAATGACATTATGGTAATTTTGTAATCACATTTTGTGTTTTTTTTTTTTTCATTTTTGAAACTCAAAATACATAAGTATTTAAACAAATTAACAAAAATTGTATTGAAGATTTTTCAAATACAATGAGGCAAGTCTATCAATTTAAAGTAAGCACAAACAAAGGGTAATTATAATGGTCTTATATCCATAACAACAACATTCCATAAAATTACACGATAATTAACCATTATGGTGTAATAATGCTCGCGATGAGCTTCCTGTTAGTCAAATTTACTTGAAGATTTCATCTTTTTTTATAAAAAAAAAAAAAAAAATCATATTGAGCTGCTTAAATAAATCCATAGTTGAATGGGAAGAACTTTCCGAAATTTGACTTGAATATCCTACTGAAAAACAAAAAGGGTAGAAAGTTGCTAAAGCTAGACAGATTCCAATTGCCTTGATTAGTACAAAATGGTCGGTGTCAGTTGTCGGCAGTAAACTAATTCATTTGGCGAAAGATTGAAATTAAAGAGCCATCAATGAATTGATTAGAAAAGTAGTACTACTCCATTTTGGAACCTTCCAATTCCTGCATTCCCATGCAAAAGAAGCTTAATTAAATAGCCCCATTTACGTATTCCAGTGCGGACTGCTAAAAGCCGCTCTAAAATTCGAGCATTTGTTAAGAGTTTTCCTCTTTACAACATTAAAAAACTCCCAACTGTAGGGGTTCAAGTCCTCGGTCTTAAAGATGGTCACAACCATTGAAGAATTCTGTTGTAAGCAGTACAAGTGGCAGTAAAAATATCTTGGGTTATAGCTGGAAGAATTTGTAACTGCTTAGACATTCACTAGGATCGAAACAGGTTTCAGTGAAAACTCATGTGCGGGTTGAAAAAGACTCGGCACATAAACTTAATAAATTCAGATCTTAACATGTTTAGATGCTTTTGATAATTAAAAATTGAATATCTGAATTAATTAAGTGACACTGAATTTTTAGGACAAATTTTTTTCTAAAAAATAAGTGATAAGTTATTCACTTGTTACTTAATGAGATATACACTAAAATGTATTAAATTTAGTACTTAGCAATACAATAATTCAATAAATTCAGACTTCAGATTTTCAGATTTCAATTTTATCAAATGCAACCTAAATTTACGCCTCTCCATCTTATTCTACCTTTTTGATGTATTAACGTCTCACACTATTACTATCGAAACACGTTAAAGGTGTGAATATGGAAGAAAGGGCTACAAGTGTTGAATTTCACTTGTAAATTTTCTAATGGTGTGTAATTTATGGGATATTGTTGCAAGTTTGAAAATGAGTTTTGTATTCCTAGTAATTATACATGCTTGATTTGTCAAATTATGCCTACAGAAATGAGTTTATGTTGTCTCTTCCTAATCTCATATTTGGTGGAATGATGTAAAAATGAAAGAATCTTTTGGCTTTTCCTTAATAAAGGTCGAGACTAGAGACTAGAGGCTAGCAAGAGAATGAAACATACCAAGATATTGCCAAAACCAGATGGAAAGCGCAAAGGCCTGCTGATTAGGTAATTACCACCTTGCAAATCAATCACAACACCTCCCAAATCCTTTATTCCAGGTAACAGTTGAAACCCTTTATTCTGTATTCCAAATGCATAACCAATGGCTTCAAGTATGGCATCACTGCTATCTGCTACACCACTAGGGTCAGCACCATATCCAATGGGATAGAAGACCCTTCCATCGCTCTAAATCAACAATCCATGCATATGTAAAGAAAAACCCCAGAAAAAAGAACGTGTCAATGATTTGAAAATCAAAAGAAAGAGAAGAAAATGATGGGAAAATAGAGAAGTTCTGCGGTCATCACCTTTTTGGGATCTATGGAATGAGCTGGTGATGGTGCAGGTGTTGCAGCAATGCTACTGAATATGGTTTTCTCTTGAATCTTTTCTTGGAATTCGTACATCTTTAACTGTCTAAGAGAACAGTCTGCCTCTTTTAACGGCAAGAAAAATACTATTGTTATTAGCAACCTTGCACTTGCAGAGGAGTAGAGGCGCTTCATATTTCTCTTAACAAAAATGAAAGGTTACTATGTAAAGCTATGAAGGCAACAAGCTAAAGGAAAGAGAGAAAGTAATTGATTGTTCTGTACCTCACTCTCTCTTTCTCATTCCGCTTTAACATGTGTATATGTATAGGTTGGACAGAAAGGTTCTGGTGAAAGTGTCCAAGTATGTATAGGTTTGTGTTATTTAAAGGGATAATTTCAGAAATCTTTCCTAAGGTTTCTGACAATTTCACTGCCGTCCCTTGACGTTCTAAAATTATCACTTACCTCCCTTGAAACCAATTTTCTTGTAACAATTTATCCCAATTCAAAAAAGAAACAACAAAAAAAATAATTTCAGGTGTGAGAAGATTTATTTATCTTGAAATTATTTTTTTTTCTTGAAACTCACATTCTAAGTGGATCTATTTGCACCTCCAATTAGCTCGATTGCAAATCCATTTAAGCTGTTTTATGTTAACATAATCATGAAAAAAGTGAGATGTGTTTAGACATGGAAAAAATTGTGGCTAGCAGTATAAGATCTCGTGGTATTTGGTGATATGCAAGTGAAGAAACATTGATACATGTTTCTGTTGGGGGTATGATCAGTGATCCAGTCTAAGTGTAACACGAGGTACAAAAAGACAAGGGCTAAGCACCCTCGTGATGCCCCAAGGTCATAGCATGATTCAAGGGCAAAGGAAAAGCAATGATGCGGATACTGAAAATTGTTTCCTAGAACGTGAAAAATGCATTGTTTCAAGAACTGAAAATTCGACGTCAAGAAACCAGTGTCCTTGAATGGTTGGAGGAAATTAGCAGTTAAAATCGCACTGGCAATCAAAATTTCAAAATTTAGTAGCTCGGACATTTTGAGGTGCATGGTAGGCCCTTTAAATGGTAACATGTAGTATTTCGGTTTGTACATGTGTTACTCGAGTTTGCACAGGATCCAACAGTCATTTGGTGTGTTGGGACTTTTAAGACTTTATCCAAGAGACTTTAAGACTTTATCCGAGACTCTTTTAAGTCTTGGATACAGTCTCGGTGGTGGGTGAAAGGTCAAGGATTCAAACCTTATTTCTCATTAGCCGCTTCAATAACTTCCTCTGATGGTGTTTCCCATCGGTTAGATTCTCCTTCCCTTTAAAATAGAATGAAGTAGATTATACAAATGTCATAAAGTAGGATAGAGTTCATGTAATTCTTACTATATTTGATATAAATTCATATAATTTTGGTATAATCATAAATTATACACTAATTTAATCGTAGGAATTAATAAATTCAAGTTTACACTTAAGTTATACGAGTTTGTACTAATTATTATAACGATTTGAATTGGACAAACTCAACTTGTGATGCCCTATTTCTGTATTTTTGGACTAATAACTATTCGAGTCCAAATTTCACTTAGCCAACTTTATAAAATAAATTCATGCAGCAAATTACCCAATAAATTGTGTAGTTAGACCACAACGGACACTTATCTTATATTACTAGAAAGCAAGAAAGTTCAATACCAATTACCATACAAGGGTATCCATGTGCATGATGATGATGCAAATAGAATTTGCAGCCAAAACCCTTTTCCCTTGTGAACTCACAATTTCCTATATAAAATGCTAGCTGTTGAAATCTTTCGAAATTTCAAGGGTCTACTTTCTCTCTCGGTGCAGTGCAGCTTTCTCCCACTTTCATTTTTACCTTTCTCATGTCCTTGATTTGCATGGATTCGTTTTCTGTGTTTGTGAAGTACCCCTTTGTCCTACATTAATTCATTATATGCATGGAAAGTTTCCTCTCGTGATAACAAAGACAACTATGTACTTAGCCTATAGTAGTCACATGCGTGCACTCTCTTATATATTACGTTCCTTAGTGCGGTGTGGTCCATAGGTTTCTCTCCTTCACTAGCTATTTCTTGTTGCTATTTAATGTAAACTTGTGTAGAAGATTGCCCATCCATATGTTGCCAATTTTTTACTTGTATCACAATGTGATTATGGTCCAGATTTTTTTTTTATTTTACTGAGATTTTTTCAGAGTTGCAATTTAGGTATATTTATCTTCTGCAATCCATTTGTTATCCAAATGTTTTTAGAGCCAAGGGATACATATATGGTTCAGAGATCTCTCTTTCACTGGGAATGTTGTGCTTGCTATCTGTATAATCTTGACTAAAGATCACCATCCACTCTCTCAAATCTCAAGTAGTGTGATCAGTTCATTGCTCAACAGTCAACAGCGGGAGTCATGAGTTGTAGGAAGGTTACACAGTAGAATAATTGGTTCCAAGCCTTTGAATTTTCTATTGCTAGGGCTACTATTTCTAACAATATCAGCCCCCCGATTCAAACGCATGATTCAATTGCTAAGGGGCTATTTCATATTGTTCGAATCTAAAAGTCTTTTAAAATTTTAAATTAAACGAATTACCAAACAATATATTACGAAACTCTCCATTTGATAGGAATTAAAATTTGTTTGGATCCTCTATAGTGTTCAGAACGAATAATCAATAGAGGGAAAAATTCAAGAGTATTCTTATGTTTTGTCGCCTAAGTTAAAAAGAATTTAAAATTTTTTCACTTTTAAAATTTCAAGTTAACCAATCCATTAAATTTCTTGGGCTCAAGTAGTACAGGGCTGTAATCGAACCAACCTGCCAACGAATAGTTCGGTCAAAAACTTAACTCGGACTCGGGTTGATCGAGTTTGAGTATCTAAATACAATACTCGAAGGCTTGTCGAGCCTTATTGAGTTTTATAACTTTAATTCTTTAATATATTATTATTATGAAATTATCCTTATGTCCAAAAAATAGTTGAATTTACGAAATGTTTCAAGTCGCATGAAAATTTTTAAAGGGCAATAATGTATTTTCACTCAAAAATTGTCAAAAAACTGAAATTTTCTGACTCGAACTCAATAAGGCTCGCATTGATTTGAGTCAATGCGAGTCAAGCTCGAATTTTGTGAGCAATCATCGAGCTCGAGCTCGACTTCCAATAATACTACTAATTCGAACTCGAGCATCCTTCTTGCATGTCATACTCAAGTTCGACTCGACTCGATTCGATTACATCTCTAAAGTAGCATACTTGTAATAACTCGGACACAAGCTAAGACATCATCCGAAGGAGCTCCTCGATAATAAATAAAGACTCAAAGAAGGGTCATATTTAGTTTAAACATTATATTTGGGGGTTTATAGTGAAATTTCTCAAAAATAGAGCAAAGGTTTATACGTCAACAAGGGTTTAAGCACTCAAACTCTTCCTTCCTTTCCTCCTCCCTTCATCTTCCTTCTGGCCTCTGAAAACAACCCTGAGGAAGAGCGGCGCTGAAGGAGAACCCAACAAAACAAGTCTAAAACAGCCTAAATCAGGAATTCAGCTTCCACCCAGTTAAGTTTTGTAATCCCAATTCCTGATTCTTGCTATTTTGCATATATACTTTTCTAGTTTCTGTATGTGGAAGTTATGCAGTGATAGAACAATTAGGTTATGGATATAACCAACTTGCTTTTTATTTTATTTTTCAGTAATTTCGAAGAAAAATTAAGATGGGTTCATAAACATATGTTGATTGGATGACCTAAAAAAAGGAAAAATATGGTACAAAAATGGGATCTTTTTTGTTTCAGAGCAAAATTTGCTTTTGATTCTAATTGCTTTTAGTGCATTTTGCAGCTAGAAATCATGATGCGAATAAAAACCCCCACAAAGAAAAGAATCAAAAGGGAGCTAGATAAGCGTGCGCCAAAGCTTGTGAGTTCACTCTCTCTCTATTAGCTAATTAGCTATAGTGGAGGTGGAAAGTTTGATATTTTGGCATAGAGAAATATGGTTTTTTTTTTAATTTTTGGCTGGTGTTTGGCAGATTGAGACGGGTAAGAAAACTTTGATCCTTCATGGTACAAAAACGAGCAATGTGCTGAATGCTGTATTGGCTGAAATTTATCATCTTAAGAGGGATAATGCTATTAAATATACGAAGAAGAATGATAATGTCAGGCCATTTGAGAGTGGTGGCGAAACTTCTTTGGAGTTCTTCTCACTCAAAACTGATTGCAGTCTCTTTGTGGTGAGTTAGCATAATTATCATTACAGTAAACTATTTTTTTTCAAGTTCGTTGTAATATCTCGTTTATGTGCAAAATAAAGAATTTGTGTCTGGTAGCATGTTGGCCTTCCTTGGTTGTGCATTTGTTCTTTAGGTCATTTCTCGATTTGTGCAAGATGCTCCTTTGACTGATCTGTATTCTGATGGCATGGCCTGTATCACAAATTTCTGGTACTTGTGCACCATAACCTTCATGCACCAAATTGAAGGCCATGATTGATAAGAGAAACTGGGATTTTGCTGTTAATATGGACCTGCATGATAACATTTTGAGAATTTTTATGACTTGGATCCATTTTTAATCTTAGGAACTCTAAACTTCTTGCTGGATTTATTGAATGATTTTTCTACCGCGATCTTGTCTCTAAACTTGAGTTGAGTTTTCACTCACCAAGGAAAAACCTCTAGCTTCTTGTGAATGGATTGAGATATCTTGCATCTGCCATGGATGCAGTCGTAAGTTCTCTTTTTTACTTAAAAGACATTAAGAAGAAAGATGAAATGTCAGAGTTCGTTGGATCCTTTTCCTGTTTCAGTGTCCAAATATTCTGATTCATGGTTGATTGTAGATTATGAATTCTATATGCATCTGCAAGTATAATTTGCCACTTTCCCATGGTTCTTTCATGCATGTACTGGTCATTGGTTTGGAAGGACAGCTTCTGTTGTCTTGGTTAGAGTCCACGTATGGATCTTTCCAAGTTTGATCTGATAAACTACAAATGCTTCACTGTGTCCCTGCTTCAAAATTAGCCTCTTGTCTGTATACGGTAGCAGCTTGAACCATAATTGCTTTTGGTTTATCATGTCTTCTGCTGGTTGGATGGGCTGGGATTGGATTTGTGTAAATTTTATATTAGTGAACATCACTGCCTCTTCATTGTGAAGGGGAAGAAGTCTTGTTTGCTTCACCTTCCGCCCACTTTATCCTTCTCTGACTTTGGGAATGATCAACAGATGATATTCTGCTTCTTTCAATTGATTTATTTTCACTTCAGATTGCTGCTTTCAATTTTATAAGGCAATAGCATGGGAAAAAAGGATTGTAATATCCGTACTAAACTTTTCTCAAATTTGCGGTTAACATCTATTGAGAGTTCATTTGTGGATTGTTTTGCAGCTTGGGACTCATTCAAAGAAGCGGCCTAACAATCTTGTTCTTGGAAGAACTTATGATCACCACCTCTATGATCTTGTAGAGGTTGGGGTTGAAAATTTTAAAAGCACGGAGTCATTCTCTTATGATAAGAAATTGGCTCCCCATATTGGATCAAAACCATTGTTTGCATTCATTGGAGAAGGATTTGAAAGTGTTGAAGAGTTGAAGCATCTGAAAGAAGTTTTACTTGATCTTTTCCGGGGAGAGGTCTGTCATTTTACTCTATTTCTATTTACCTTGACAATCAAATTTTAAGGGTTGTACACTGAGCATGCAGCTTATTGCTGTAGGTTGTGAAAAATTTGAATCTTGCTGGCATAGATCGTGTTTATTTGTGCACAGCCATGTCTCCAACTAAGGTGTTTTTCACGCAATGTGCAATTCGGCTGAAAAAGTCTGGAACCACAGTCCCAAGGATAGAGTTGGTTGAGGTTGGACCTTCCATGGATTTTGTAGTCCGGCGACATCGTCTACCGGATGAAGGAGTGAAGAAACAAGCTATGAAAACTGCTCCTGAGTCAACAAAGAAGAAGGTTTGAATCGTATATCTGCCTTTTGCTGGATTTCTTTTACATTCATTCCTTAATCCTTAAATCTGTGGGTCAATTTCAGGAGAAGAATGTTAAGGGTGATGTGATAGAGGGTAAAGTTGGGAAGATATACATACCAGATCAAAAGGTAAGGGACAACTGTCTTTTCGGTCTTTTTATCACTCTCTGAGATATTAGATCTGTTCTCAGTTAATTCTGCTTGTCCGAAGCAGGTAGAAAGGGTGATTAACGAAAATCCATTATGAAAATTGAGAGCATGCTTTCCCTGAAAGTTCTATAATGATGAAAGCAGTTTTGAGAAGCATTTCATGGATTGCTTCTCAGAATCAACCTTTTCCAGGTTAAACTAAGTTTAAATAAGAAGCATAATGCAAGTGAGGAACCTCAAAGTTATCATACTGAAAAGAGCTATAGCCGAGCGGATAAGTGCATGAGCTTGTCTTACTGGATTAGCTACCTGCACGCTATGATTTTATACCATGCGTGATTTTTCTATGCCAAAATGGATATTGCAGCTGCTGCGCCTAAATAATTCTTACAGACCCCCTTTTTCCTGTCTTTATATCAGGACATGACTTAGCCACGTTGCCATGTTTTTCTGCTATGCTTTGCATAACCTCATATTCACGCCATCAATTCTTTTTGTAGGTTGGTAGTGTTCCTCTGCCAAATAGAGCAAAGGGAGTGAAAAGGGAGCGCAGGGAAGCTAAGATGAATAACGAGGCCCATGAACCTGCAGAAAAGAAACAGAAGGAGGATAGTGATTGAGGTTTTACTGATTGTGCTCACAGGAAGGAGAGCTCCTCACTCGATTTTGGACAAGTTCCTGCTTAAGCTGGAGAAAGTCAGGATGGCTGGAGTGGAGGACCTTGCAAAGCTTAAAAAGAAAGTGTAGTGTAGCCCAACAAAAAACTCTGCTGATGATGTCTGAGATTGGGCAACAGCATGATTTTTATACTTTTGCTAGTGGAATACTTTTTTTTTTTTTTTTTTTGGGAACAAAGATAAAATGTACCTTTCTTTGTTTATTTTGTATTTTGTACTTTATGTTGCATAATTACAAATCCTGATTGAAATGTGATCTAAATTAATTGGGTGACAACTCCCTGTTGGATAATTGAGTTTTAGGGCCTAATTTCTGATTTTTCATGTTACTCAGAACTCAGAATACATCGTGGCCTGCAGTGGTGCGGTACTAGACCTGCGAATCCTTTCAAAAATTTGACAATATCAATGATAATACTCACGCATGGACACAACCTCCGTTGTAGTCTAGGTGGTTAGGATACTCGGCTCTCACCCGAGAGACCCGGGTTCAAGTCCCGGCAACGGAAGCTTTTTTGGTTAACCTTTTTTGCCTTAGTGGATCAGTTAACTATATATTCTTGTGTCCCAGAACCATTTCATCTTACTTTTTTTATCATTCTCGGTGGTGCTGTTATTCATTTGTTTTTGTTTTTTTGGTGAGCCAAATGTTGTACTTATCCCTGAACATGCATAAACATTGTTGTTCCCCCCCCCCCAACCCCCAAAAAAAAAGAAGAAGAATTTATGTTCACCCCAAAAGAGGGTTAAGACTTGTCTGAATGCTTCAAGGAAAAAGAAAAAACTGATGCTAAGGCTTATATTGGTGTAAATCAACCCTATATTTAATAGGGCAAAAAATTATGAATTAGAATGAGTTTCTCAGCCATTGCAGCTCGCGAGCCAATTAAGTAGTCAATGCCCCATAATTTCTTGAATTAAAGACACGTTCAGCAAGTGAAAACTAGAGCAGCAGCAAGATGCAATAGTTTTGTTTAGAGAAATTTCTTCAAACTTTTGGTGCTATCTAACCTCATGAAAAGCATATTTTTGTGATAGACACGTATGTTTGAGAAAAAGGTTAGAAGATTTTGATGAAAAAAAAAAAAGAAAAGAAGAGAGGTACTCCGACATTGATGGATGCCTCCATCAGTTGCTGAGTTGATTGGAAGTTATCTTGGGCTTATAAGAAGTCCCACATCGCCAATTTGATGAAGGTGAGAGGAGCTGGGAGGGCTATAAAAGGGACGCAGGCCGGTGACGAATGCCTCACGGAGCTGCGTGGTGAGCACAGAGCGAACTATTCTTTCGCCTTTTACTAAAGAATACCGTGTGCTCGTCACAAAAAGCAGCATACGCCTATTTTTGGAGGGTGCTTTTGCTAAAAGGGCCCCTACAGGTTTTGAGTCTAAATATTATAACAAATAAATTTGAAACTTTTTTGTTTGCATCTTTTTCTTATTTTCAATAGATAAATATAATCAATTATATGTATCTCTTTTTGTTTTTGTCCAATTGTATGTATTAATTGTGGTAGTAATCAAAAGTTTTCCAATATAATGACAAGTATGTGTTAGCTAAATCTAAATTAATCGGAGCATAAAGCTACTCAAAAAGTAATAAGATCACAATAACATAGCCTAGGGATTTTATGTGTAAATAATTAGTTGCTAGATTATATATGCATTTCATTGTGACACGCATATAGGTTTTCTCATGCCGTATAATTTTTCACAAATTACAAATAGTAAAAATAAATAAATAAATAAATTACAACTAGAAGTTAAACTATTATTATGGGCATACAAAAGGGCATGAGAAGGAAAGAGTGACGAGACAAAAAGGCAAAAAGAAAAAAAAATGGAAAAAGAAAGAAAGTAGTATAAAAAGAAAAGGGAAATTTGCCAAATTGGTCCCTAATATTTACCAAAAACACTTTTTTAGTCCCTAACATATAAAATCAGCCAAAATTATCCTTCACATTTAAATTGTGATCCAATTTTGTCCTAATGCTCATTTTTGCTCCTTTCTCCGGCTAAAAATAGCACGCCCCTCTCACGTGGTCATATTTTCAAGGGCAAAATTGGAAAACGCAAATCCCAGATCCACTGGGAACGATCCCTGACCTCACTATCTTTATCTTGCTTCGACTCTCTAAGGACAGATTCACCACAACGGATAAGTGAGGTCATGAAGCATATTTGGAGGTGATCAGAGGCCGGAGAGCCGAGAGTAGACACGCAGTGTAGAGATTCACCCGGGATTCCTCCTGGGTCTGGGTTAGTTTCCGAAGGGAAAGCAGAGCCTCCTCTTGCTCGAACACTTGAGAGCTCCGGAGCTTGGTCATGAACTTGTCTTCTTCGAGGGAGCTAGAGTGACACAAGGACTCAATATCTGAGGAGGACAAAGAACAATAGCAACAATAAGGACGGGTGGTTAAAGGTAGAGGAGTGGTGGGCCTGTTGATGACAGTGGCGGCAGTCACAGATTCCTTGGAGCTGGCGGAAACTTGACTAGGCGTCCGAGTCAGCTCGGTTTCTTGGGAAGAGAACTTTGATAATTGATGATTAGGCTTCTGTTGGGAACGGGAAGCGAGCAATAACGTACGAGCAGAAATCGAAGGGTTTGGGAGGAGGGGTAAAGAGAGTAAAATGGCACCAGCTGAGAACAACGGACTTGAGGGCGCGAGGTTAGGGATGAGGGTGGAGAAATCAGGAACAGAGCTATCGAGGAGGGTGGGCCTAAAGTTGAGGGACTTGCAAGCATCGATGCAGTTACGCTCGAAGGAGTGGCCGGAGGAGACAATAATGGGGTCAACCATGAGGGAGCCGGGATGGGGCAAACGAATTCCGGAGGAGGTTGGATTTTTTGCTTTGGGGATTTCTCAAAGTGGATTTTCCACTTGGGTAGCTGCTTCTGCTTGGCGCCACTACCCATCTCCCTTTTCCATTGTTGTTTTGATCTTGAAAAGGTTTTCATATGTGAGGGATATTACGGATCGATTGGGAGATTTCAAATCGGGTAGGTATTGCCGATGATGATAATGATGATAGCAGTAATCTTATCAACTTTGAAAGAGGAATTGTATTGCTATTACAATTGGGGACATGATGATGATAAGATTCTACCGCTAGCTGATGAATCTCTCTCTCTCTTTGTCTCTCTCGGTGCACAAATTGCTACACAGTGTAACAGACTAGCCAGTTGAGTAAAGCTTTTGTTTTCCACTTTTGCCCTTGAAAATATGACCACATGAGAGGAGCATGTTATTTTTAGCCGGAGAAAGGAGCAAAAACGAGCATTATGACCAAATTGGATCACAATTTAAATGTGAAGGACAATTTTGGCTGATTTTATATATTAGGGACTAAAAAAGTGTTTTTGATAAATATTAGGGACCAATTTGACAAATTTCCCAAAAGAAAAAAAGTAGAATTTCGTACAAGGACAATTGGCCATTTGCTACCAATTGAAGATTGCCGGAGGAGGTGGCTGTATAAACTTATTAGTTGTCTTGTAAAGTCACATCTCCACTTGGCAAAAAAAATGAGAACTATAACATCTTGATTTTAGGAAAGCTGATCTACTCCTGCATTAGATTGCCTTAAAAAAGGAAAGGGGAAAAGAAAAAACCATTCATGCTTGAAAGATGCTACTTATAAATTTAGACAGGAGCTTTACTGGGGAAATACATTTCCTCTCTTTAATTTTTCCAACCCTTTACTGTTAAGCAAAAGTGGTCTACATATGGCTGAGCCTTGGGAGGCTAACATTTTGGGGGTCCCAAGGTTTTTCTGGTTTTATGTCAAGGGTAGTTCTAGACTTCTAGTGCTCTACCATCATGCTGAGCATTATTTTGTAAGTTTTGTTGTATTTAGTAGTTCTTTTGGTTGAGAATTTAGTGCTGAAATTTTGGTAGGAGCTTTCTGACTTGGGATTGCTTAGCTTGTACTTTTGGTTGAACCAAAATTTTCCCTTGGGTGCCTGAAGCATAAATTTCATAGGCCCCTCACCCTTTAGTCATCACTGTCAAATAAATAATCATAGTTGCAATTTTTTCTTCATTTTGACTCAAGAAACATTATTATTATGATGTGATTCTAGAGGTCCAACACATCTTAGTTTAATGGATGATGACTTAAAATTGTTAACTGCATTCAACATAAATTGTTGAAGTAGTTAAGCTTTCATTTTCCATAGTCTTGGCATGTCAACCCCAACAAAAAAAAAAAAGAAAAATGTCTTGGCATGTCAACCATATCAATATCTGAAAAATGGAATCTGATAATCTTCATGAGAACCTTCTGAATACTGATTGGATCTTTTACCTAGGGATGGTATTTTTTTCATCTGGAATCTTATGTTATAGAATAAAGATATGAACGTCATCACCTAGTAGGTTAAAGGACAGAAAGCTCTCTATCATTTCAAGGTATTTTAGGGTTAGGTTGTCCTTCAAAAGTGGCTATCGTGTATCATTTCCATATTTTGGCCTTTGCTTCCTAACTAATCCAATTTTCTTTAATCAATCCTAGTTAGCTTTGTGCAACTAATTAGTGATTAAAGCACGCTCAACATTAAAAAGAAAAATAATAATAAAGTACACTCAACGTATGAGCAACATATACATACATACATACATACGTAATTACTAGTAATTTGGTAAAGGGTTTTCATTGATGAAGGGGTCAGCCTAATTGTATGATCCTCACAAGTCCTCCAAGTTAAAGCAATATTATTCAGAAGAGGTCAATATAATTCACCCTTTAAAATGTGTTTCCAAAGTAAGAGAAGTTCAAAATAATTCTGGAACGTTGCTAATTCTTTAGGAATATAAATGTTTACTGTCTTGTTTCATGTATGGACTCTCATAGTCAGATACTTGCTCAAAATTCCAAGTCCCTTTGGAGCTTTTGAAAAATCAAGTCAAGAACAAGAATGTGCTCTTGTTTTTCAGAAGGGGTAAATTTAGAGATCAGGATTCAAGAACGAAGGATAATATGCAGGGTAACAGCAACAAAAGTTGCAGTTTTCCGTTCTCGGATGAAGAAATGATACACATTAGGCTAGTTGAAGAAATGACACAATTATATGGTAAAGAGCTCAATCTATTTCACTTGTAATAGATTAATTAATGCTTAATTTCCTCAACCCTACTCACAACTCTTCATGCAAGAGCTGAGGAATCTGCTGAAAAAAAAAAAACTAAGGCAAATTAGCTTGTATGTGTTTGCCCTTGATCCACCAAGACAAAAACAGTGGCTTGTACTGGGACATCCGATTCAATCAAAACATTGTTTTTAGATACATTTCTGAGAGCATGGTTAGGGAAGGAGCTGCCGCTTGTGCTCAAGGTATACTGTACATAGTTGACAAAATCAGGAAACAGAAGAATTGGGTTGAAATCCACAGTCCAAGAAGTGCCACTTCCTTGCACAGCCCTTCTTGCTACTGTTGCCTTAAGGTTCATCCCCTCCACATTATTCCGGTCAACAACAACATGATGAATTTGTTTAAAAGGGCCATTCTTTTGATCCAATTGAACAATGTCAATCCCCTTACCGGAGCCAGCAAACATGTTGTCCACAATGTTCACTCCTTTTACTAATCCATTTATCGATTTCAGGAGAACGAACGCATCACCAAGAAAGAAGCAATTCACGACATCCAGTTGAACAGGGTCCTCTGCTACAATCCCTGTGAAATCAAAGTAAGAATGCACGATCCTGATTTGTGTTAAACCTGGCAATTTTAGGTAAATTCCGGTGCCACCAAAGCCGGTGGCCTTATTATAGCAATGTACCCCAGAGATTGTGTTGGCTTGGCCTGAAATCATAATTCCAGTTGCAGCAGAAAAGATTACCACATCTGTGACAGCATTGTCATTTCCCATCAGGGCAATTCCTGTGCCTGAGAAATCTCTTTCCTTAGGATCACCACCAGCAGTAATGCGTTGCCCAAGATAGCAATTCCTGATATAGGTTTCATGACCATCTTGTACTAAAATACCATATGTGGTGAAATGTGTTATGTAGCAATTGTCAATGCTTGTCCTAAGTGAGTTCACAACTTGAATGCCTCCACCCCGGAAGCTAGAATCCAGCAATAGATCTCTCAGAGTTACAAATTCATGGTTGAATGCACCATTTTTGTTGGTTGCTGATAATTCAATCAAATATCTGTCACCTGGGAAAGTATCTGATGCCTTCAATGTTCCTCCATGTATCTGTCTCAAACAACGATGTCAAATTTAATACCTAGTCAGCGGAAACACGGACACATGTCCAAACGTGTGACATATTAGTTACTGGCTGAGAAAGTAGTTGCAGCAAATGCATTGATTCAACTTTCAAGGGTTGTTGAAAATATTAAAAGATCTTAGAAAAGAACAATGTTAATGGAATGACTTCATGGTTTTAAAGCTGGCATGCGGATTCTTTGATTTGGTAAAAGCATTTACCCAATCTAACTGATCTATCTAGCCCTTAACTACTCTTGCATAAAAAAAGAAAATCCACAGAAGGGGCCAAACCTGAATCCACTATTGTTTACTCATTTTGTTGTCATCCATAAAAAATCAGACACCTGGTATGTCTCGGTCATATCTAAACAGAAACAATAGTGGGATTTTATTACTTGGAATTGTTGCTTGGGAACAAGACAGCAAGAAAGTTCATTTTCCATTTTGATAGTGCCAAAGGAACACAATTTTGCAAAATCCAAGAAGAATGATTCCAAGACTGATTCTTCAATCATCTTTCAATTTTGCATAATTGAATTAGTACTATTACTTTAACATACTTCAAAAATCTTAGACTGGAGCACCTTGAATTATGCTATCATATATTAAGTGGACCACCAAGTCCATGGGTTCCCCTGCTTGGTTGTACATTTCTCATTAGCCAATTGAAATTCAACCAAGTATTTCACTTTTTTCTCATCTGCAGCACTCTAAATTTGTGTGTGTGTGTGTGTGTGTTATATTTAAAGAAAAAAATTGCCGCAAATTTAGGGCGATTTACATTGGCATGTCAATTTTCCTTCACAATGGGATTGCAAATCTTGAATTCTAATGTATGAATTACTACTTCATACTAAGATTTTTCAAAGTCATCGGTTCGGTAGCATTGGACTTCCGCCGGCGGAAAAAATTACCAAGAACAGGACGAAGACTGAATTAAACAAGGTACAAAAAGAAGCACTTGCATACCACGAGATTACCCCGGCCGGCCAACAGCTGTAGAGGGCGGCTAATCAAGTAATTCCCGCCTTCAAGGCTAATCTGTGCACCACCAAGATTAACAATCCCGGTAATCAAGAACCCATTACTTGGACCTTGAAGTGCATCAGATATTGCTCTCAGAATTGCATCTGTACTGTCTGTTTTTCCTGTTGGGTCTGCCCCATATGATGTAACATTGTATACATTTGGCCTCGGCGTAACCTACAAAAGTAAGAAAGATACAAAAAATGCAACAAAATTTATGATCAAGAAAGCCATGTTCAGATAAAATCAAGAAACCAATTTAAAGAAAATGCCAAAGATTTTAATAGAAATAATACTCACTAGAGGGGCTGGAGCTGATATATATGGTGCCGGTGCTGGTGCTGGTGAAGGAGAAGATATTAATGAATCACGCTGCAAGAAAGAAGCCTTGAAACCTTGCATTTGCCGCATTTGATCGAGGTAATTTTGTTCCAAGAATCGAGTTTCTATTGGGAAAGTGTTTTTTCCATGCAAATGAGGATCGATACTAAGAACCAAACAAGCCAAACTCATTGTGAGAAACAAGGCCAGGGCTCTTCTTGAAGTTTCCATTTCTCTGTTCCCAAGTCGATTCTCGGAGCTGTGATCATATGAAAGAAAGCAGCTGGTTCTGAACTCAACTTTATCAGGGGAATTAAAAAGGGGTGCCAGAGAAAATACCAATTTGAAAGTTTATAAGAAAATGGTTCATACAAATTACACCAGAAGAGGAGAGCAGAGGGAACAGGAAAGAAAGGAGGTGGGGGGGTTTGGCTTTTTGATGCTTGCTTTGCTATTTATACTTGTTTGAATTGGGAGGTAGGATAGGCATTGGGCCAATGGCTTGGAAAACTATAGGAAGTTTTGAATTCCTTATTCTTCTTTGTCGTTAACTCAAAGTGCCCTGACAGAAAAGTAAGCAGTCACCAACTTCTTACTTTAGGCATCATAGAATATAGCTAACTAGTTTGACATTAGTGTAAAAGGTATTTTTTCTAGCCAAGACTGCAAAGAGAAAAAGGAATTCTTTTCCAAAAAAAATGAAAAAGAGAGAGAGAGAGGAATTAGTATATCAATTCAGGCAAAAGAAAGTTGCTATCTTTTCGTTGGATTCATTCATGTAAAGTACTCTTATTTGATTGGTTGATGGGACTTATTTGATTGATTGTGAAGTAATAGAAGGAATTCGTCATGTTTAAGTTTTCTTTTTCCTACTGTGTTGATTGGGGTTGGACAACTTGTGCTCAATGGTTGGATGCTTTGTCCCAGATTTGGAGTTCAATTTCAGAATACTATACATATAGGAGGCGTCTGGTTTGTATTTTGGAGTCACCATTTTGGGCATGCTATAACATATAACAGTTCTAGGAGCCAACAGCCCAAGTCACCATTTTGGTAACCAAGTCTTGGGAAGCCCTTGACTTCCCGCCAAATTTGCCACTTAATTATGGTTGCTACCTTGGGTGGCTTTTTTCAACGGAGATTTCCGTTCGTTTCTTCTTCTCTTAGATTAAGTTAGAGTAGATTATATAATTATTATTGTTATGAAAAAAAAAATAACATATAACTGTTCCATTTTGGGCATACTATATCAGATGACCTACCATAAACCAAGACTTTATTCTTTTTTTTTTCTTAAGGGTTTTTCTAAATAAGGCATCCGTTAACACATCTACATTTCACTCAACCTATCATATATATACACACACATTAGCAATTACTACTTTCTCTTACATTTATACACTTTCTCTAATTAATTCCCTTCCATTTATATATTTTTCTAATTAATCTTATATTTCTAAAAATTTAACACCTGAAATACATCTTAATAATCACACTTGATACTACAAGTTTAATTACAAAACAGGGCCACTGCCCTACTATCTTCTTAGGCACATTCGTTTAGCCACAGGAAGAAGTTCATCTCCCATCTAACATCATGCACAAGAGCTTTCCAGCAAATTGTGCCAGTTTGTGAGCAATTTTGTTACCTTATTCTATGGACAAAGAGAAAGAACATTGTTCAATCCACTCAAGGTGCTAATATCCTCGAGAATAGTATGGTACCCTTGCGTTGCGTATTCAGTTTGAGAGTTATAACACTTTTATTCTTACCAACAACAAAAAGTATAAATATATTTAATTTTGAAACTTATTCCTACTTCTCATTTGCCTAAACATCCCTCAAAATTGAATATGTTGCTTTATAACCATGTTCACGAATCGAGCCGATCGCGAGCGGCTCGAGTACGAGCTCGAGTACTCGAGCTCGGTCAATATTGAGCTCGAGCTAATTAAGTCGAACTCGAACTCGAACTCGAGCTCGAGTTCAAAAACATTAAACTCGTTGGCTCGCGAGCACAATTATATATATTTTTTATTTTTTATTTTAATAGTAAAATTACACATATATCCCTAATATATTTATTATTTATTTAAAAATATTATTTTATTCATTTTTTAAAAATAAATAATTATTTTTTATTTTTTAAAAAATAAATTTTTTTTTTATTTTTTAAGTTCGAGCTCAACTCGAATTTGAGTCGAGCTCGAGCTCGAGCTTGACATTTTGAGCTCGTCGAGTTTCACAAAATTAACTGGAGGCTCGGTTCGACTAGGCCAAAGGTCGGCTCGATTCGACTCGTTTGCACCCCTGATCTCAACATATTCAGCTTTATGGCTATTAAAATTGCAATATCCATTACCTAAAACAAAAACAGGGAGTGAATTGCTCCTTGACATGTGAGTTGTGAAAAGAGTAAAATTTCACCGATCGAGACAGTTGGGTATTGGGTGGATTAGCTTTCTTGTCCCAAATCTGTCAACTGCTTTTCTTGAGAATTGAGAAGAAATTCAACCAAAAAAGACAAAAAGAGGAGGGAAAATGTGAGACTCTTTATTGCTGGTGATCAATGTTGGTGATGCGTGCAGCGAGCAGGAAGCAATAAACTAACAGCTCAGACTATAAAGTAGTGATGTGAACGAAATGCAGTTAGGGACTCATCTAAAGTGCATTTGTCTCGTTTTTTAAACTGCATTTAACATTGGTAGCACGTTTATGACGTGAACGAGTCGAGTCGAGTTGAATACTCTAACGTTTAAGTTTGTTTAATTATTTTAATAAATTTAAAATTTTTTTTAAATTTAATTTGTTTATTTGTCAAATTGAACTTTGAACGAATTTTTTGTGGAGTTTAAATGTTAACGAACATGAAACAATTTTACCAAATCGAACTAGATTCGAGTAACTTAATTTATTTTTTAGCCTTGCACATTTGTCCAAAGAGTTTACCTAAAACAATCGATTGAAAATTACAACAGTTTTAAACGATGAATACAAATATGAGAATTCTTAAAATAAAATCAAGGAGGTGAATCAGTCATCTTTTAATTTATTTCTGTCACTTAAGTTTATACTATGTCGCTTGGTATAGGATTTTCAATCGCTCTTTATAAGTAGAATCTGTCCAAAACGTACAACCTTTTTTTTTTTAGTGAAAACTTGTCCAAAATGTTTTGTTTTACTATAAGACTTGTCTAACCAGAAGAATGTATAGTGTACTACCGGTTAAACTTCGGGTAGGGAAAATTAATGGGGTTGGAAATTAACCAAGAGTCGTGTTCAAATAAGGATATGAAAATTAATAAGCACGAGGTTTCTCAAGTTCTGCAAGGGTAGATATAGAGATTAGAGGCTATTCAGCCTAACATATTTGCCTAAGAAATATAATGAAACAAGTTTTGCTTTGATTTGGTAACATTATTGTACATTTGAAACTAAAGGACAATTACCATTTACCACTACATTTTTTTTTGGTTTCTCTCTTCCATTTCGTTCGTCCTAATTGCCTAACTGTCCAAAACTCCAAAAAATGATACTCTAATGGAAACCAATCAAATTGATCTAAATATCATAAAGTCTAAAGATTCAATTGACACCTTGATAAAGAAGTGAATTAGTTGTCCGTGACTAGGCAAAACAGAAAACATTACATTCCGCAACTAAAGCCATTTTTCTTGAGTGACCTTTATTGCTTCCATTCCTACAAGTCATGCTACGTCTAAAACACTTCTATTAGTCAATGGTTTAAGCAATTGGATGATCCTTCATAGGGCAAAGAAAATAATACTTGCAATAATGAGAGAACAAAAGGAAAAAAAAATTAATTCTAGGGAAGCTTCTTCACCGTTCTTTCCATTTTCTTTTGAGTGAATGGCGAAAATGGTCACTGAACTATCTAAAATAGCACGGTTCGATCATCAAACACTTTTTTTTTTTTTTGGTTAAAAAAGTCACTCAACTCCTTAAAATGGACCTTTTAAGTCATATCGCTCAATCTAGCAGGTAAACCAATTAGAAAGAACCACATTTGACCTGCTATTATAGATTTTTAAGGATAAAAATGTCCTAAATTACAAGTTATTTCCTATTAATTCAGTAGAAAATGATTCAAAAGGCCTGTTTTTAACTTTGAAGGAGTTAGATAACTTTTTTGCTACAAAGAAAGTTTAATGACCATTCTAGTTATTTACACATTTCTTTTCCAAAAAGCCCATACAATCCTAAGGATTACCAAACGCGACCAGTGAGATTATACGGAACTAATGATCTCATTAATATGCGTAGAGTAGGACAATTGGCAATTAGAGTAGGACAGCCGGCGCCCCAGCCGGCTGCCATTCATGATTCATTGATTGTTTTGGTTGAGGAATTCCCCTAAGTTTCAACTGCTTCTAGGTTGGTTAAGAAAAGTTGCCTACTTTTACTTCTTTATCTAAGCCACACAAATTTTGTAGCATATGGCCTATGCATATGAATTCCAAATTCTTCTGGCCTATGGCAAGGTTATAAAGACAAAAACAAAACTAACGAAAAAGTCGAAAAGAATTTGGAATTCATATGCATAGGGCTGACAATTAGGGGTGTGAATTTGTAGTGATTTTACATCAATTTACACCCCTAATTGGCAGTCCTAAGGTAACCTACTTATACAAAAACTAGAAGAAAGTTAAAAATTACTATAGTACATGATAAGTACCTACCAAGAAAATTATGAAGTACACTTGGCTTGAAAATACCCATGTCAGTGATGATTTTCCAAGTTCACTAGGCCACGTTTTTGAAAGGGTGACGGTCACATTTGCCAAATGCGACCGGAACTTTCAATATTTTCTACTTAATTTTAATAATTTTGGTTCATTTATAAAAGGGGTTTTTTTAAAAAAAAAACTATATCATTCAATAGGTATTTGTTAAGATACTTAAATTACAGGAAACTTAGCATGTGAACACACACACTGATAATTATTACACTACCTTTCGTATAAAAGCTTTCCCTACTTAACATTTGCATTTCCAAATATCAATAGCTAAACGACATTTTAATTAGTGCCAATTGGACACTTTATAAAAATGACCACAACAAGTCAACAGTAATAAATAATAATTGTAAGATGAAGCTGGAATATGAAAACTTGCAATAAAATGATAATAATCATAAGCAAAAGTTATTCAAAACATCTCCTACATTTCGCCAAATGAAATTGTTTGTCACTCACTTTCAAAATATTAACTTTTCATTTCTTATAAATTCAAATTAGCAAATTTTGATCCCAACCTAAGTTTCTGATAACTTTTTAGGCTAAAATCACCATATGACGTACAAGAAATCATTTTTTATGCACAAAAAGGTTGGATTCCATTTTTATGCTAGCAAAAATTTGTGTGGATTGGATTCAATCCCACCTTTTTAAAGAAAAAAATAAATATGGTTCAGGTCATATCTTACTTTTTTAAGGACAAAAATAAATATGGATCGAGTTATTTGTTTAATTACGAATAGAATATAGCCTTTTTGTCTCCAAAAAATGACTATGTATAGGTCATGTGATGAATTCAGAGTAAAATATGGTCGAAAATCTAAGTTGGGATAAAATTTTACCAATTTAATTGTATAAGAGATGTAAAAATACTATTTTGAAAGTGAAGAACAAAAAAAATTCATGGAAGTAACATATTTTAAACGATTTTCCCGAATCATAAAAGTAACAAAGAGAGCGCGTGCAGACATCTTGGGCTATTAAATCGAATAGCACATTAATAGTATCAACAAACGACTAAAGGTGCCGGGCTAGAAGGAATACAACCATCTTGGGCTACCTCTATCCTCGCCTTACAAGTATTTGATACCCGGTGACGATTCGGGATACGTGCATGCATGCATCCCGAGGATTAGGCCCACCCAATAAAATCCCCCATAACTGAAGTCTGAAGATTAATCATGAAACTATTATTTTCAATTAGTGCTTTATAATTTAATCCAAGATTTTCGAAGTTGCGTGTTTTTGTAATTCCTGTCTCCAACAGAATAAAAAAAAAAGAAAAAAAGTTAATTACAGGTTTCTTTTCGGAGCAAGTTAATAAAAGGCACTTACTCTTATTTCTAGAGAAGTAAAACTTTGAGAAAACCCTTAGATCTTGTTATTTTCAGTATGTGTTTTATGATTTCATCTAAGAAACCGTACAATTGGCAATGAAACCTACAAATTTTGCATCATGTATTCCAAAATTTTGAAAAATAAAAGATGATATTTCTTTTGGACCAACAAATTGGGATAGTTAAATGTGTAATACAACAAATGGGGTCGTAAAAACATTCTGATTTAGGAAAAAAAAATCTTCGGAAAACAAAAGGTTGAATTTATGTTTTTCAATTAAGAGACGAGAAATAGGCCGCGACAAGGCGAAGATGGATGTCGTTTTTCTCCGCATCAAGCCACGCTTGAGTAAAATTCAGACAGCGCTAGTGCCATAAATCATAGATCTAAGAATAATTACAAGCCATTATTGATTCAGTGCTTTTTCACCTAATTTTCTTACGGTTTCGTACCTATATATAATCTCTTTATGATTTAAACTAAAGTATCAAAACGACGGAAATATGACTTACAACAGAACTAGTTCCAGTATCAAAATTAGGACGAAGTCAAAGCACTCGTAGTAAATGGGATCAAATTTTAGTATAGTAAAACTTATTTTTTGTAAAAAAAAAAAACTACTAATATTACATAGAGATTATAATTTTACCCTACGAGTACTCATTTTCTTGAAGCATTGCAAAACTAATTCATTATTAATTTTGTTAAATACATCTTTTCCAATGCAAGTAACTGAAGCTCTTGATTTTTTAAAAATAA
This sequence comes from Coffea eugenioides, assembly GCF_003713205.1. Classification (NCBI taxonomy): domain Eukaryota; kingdom Viridiplantae; phylum Streptophyta; class Magnoliopsida; order Gentianales; family Rubiaceae; genus Coffea; species Coffea eugenioides. The sequence continues at coordinate 7,380,387 of NC_040043.1, read as the reverse complement.
TTTGTGAACTGCGATCAATTTGATCTTCTACGGGTTTCTTTTAAAAAATTTATCTTTACCTATTATAAATAAAAATCATAATAACTTAATTTCGTGTTATAAATAAAAAAATTAACCGTCCACTTGAAAAATTCTTGTTTTTTGAAAAAATTAGTTTGAAGAATTGGTTTTCCCACTCCACTCAAGAAAGATCATCCCTTATTTTTGGAACCTTTGGAAGAATTTATTTTTGAAGTAACTTCCATAAATAACTTGAAATGAATTAAAAATTATTGTGATGGTAAGTATTATGAATATTCAATTGTTTGTGGTCAATGTATATAGAAAAGAAAATATGGTAAAATTTAGTGGGCCAAATAAGATACAACTTTAAAATGTTCAAAATTTTCTAAACCTAAAAACTAATTTTTCCAAAGTTAAGTTTGGGTCAATTAACCCCACTTGCTTGCATGTGCCTCTGCCACTAATCAAAATTATCTGGTTTAGAAACTAGTAACTAGATTGTTTGAGATACATAAATGCAGTACGTACTACAGTTTAGCATATTTTCACGTAATTCTCTTATGATTTTAAAATCTATACATGACCCACCTGTACATGGTAAAAAAGATGACTTCAATAAGCTCAGACTGGAAAGCTGATTTGTTGCTATTTGCAAAGGGCACTAGAAATAGAATGCCAATGTAGTTTTAGAGGAAGAGAATCTGACAATGTGGAAGCACAAATCCAATGCAAATTGTCGTTATGAAATTTGAAAGCACAACTTAAAGGAAATTGACCGTCCTAGTGACACTTTTATTCCATGCAAAGCTACCGTTTCCAGAGCTCTGGATTTGTTGCCCAATTTTAACGTACCTGTCTTGTCTGATCTTTATTCGTACTTAATTCTGTACCACATGGAAGGGGGAGAAAAAAGCAAAATTAATGGCAGTTGTTACATTTTCAAATTGAAGATTGATTTGGCAGACCATCTCCTTTGTTCACAATAACCACAGACAAGGTGTTCTTGAAATTCAATGCAACTGGTGCTTATCTACGGAACGATGAATGGGAGGATTGGCTGTATATTGCTTCAGGTGCTGCAATCCCGGAAGATTAATGTTCTTGCATGCGTATACGTACATACGTATATATCAAGCATTTGCAACTAAACAAATAATACTAAGCAGGAGGATGTTTTATGCTAAGCAAAGCATGAGACATTTTAGCTTAGTTCATTTAATCAAATGTGGAGTGAGTGAGATTAGCATATTAACCCATAATCACAAAGTGGATGCCATGTGCTTTCCGATTTGATAGTAAGCAGAAGGTGTTTTGGAGCACTTACCATAAATAGTTCTAAATTGACCTATATTCAGGAAGAGCGTAGGTATCAAATTTTTGTCAATTTTAATATTTTCTTGAATTTTATGTTTTAATGAACCATTTATTTTCATGCATTTTAATGTATATTTTTCTTATTTTTGTAGATTTTTCTTTAAAAAAAAAAAGGAAAAAATGGAAAAAGAAAATCCAGAAAAGAAAAAACTACTTTCTAATCATTTTTTTTCCAACAACTATACTGTTAACTCAACCCAACACTTCACTCAATCCCATCCCACTTTTCTTGACAAAAAAAGAAAGACAGAAAAAAAGACAACAGCTCTCTCCCTCTCGGTTCTTTTTCTCTCTTCTCCTCTCAATTTCACAGGACAGACACTTTCCCCACAACCCTTCGCATCTCTCGGCCTCTCCCTCAATCTGACACAAAAAAAGGGATAATTGCAGAAACCTCCCCTAAGGTTTCTTTCAGTAGCCCTTACCTCCCCTATAATTTACAAAATAACACTAACCTCCCCTAAAAACTAATTGGAGCTTATTGCTATCAAAAGATTGTGTGAATTTACCTAGCTACCCCAATTATTTGTGATTATCCGATGAACGAATTTTACAAAAGAATGAATGTTGCTTATTAATAAATTGAGGAAGTAAATAATCTAATTAATTACTAATTAAACAAATTGAGTAACTAATTAAACTACCTTATGAAAAAATTAATAATAAAAAAGTATGTTGACTGCTACATTTAGAGTTTCTACCCTTGCCACTACAATTGGCATTTCCCTTTGATTACTAAGGAAGAAGGCAGTTGTTGTTGAGATTGTAGTACTGGAGCTATGAATGTTCTTTTTCGGGACCATCATACCATTGGAAGTACTTGCATTTTGCACAAAAAAAAAAATATAACTTGTTGGGATTCTTTTCGGTCTCAGAAATCTTCAGTGTTGCTTTTCGTTTGCAGGTGCAATATATGTTCTTTATTGTGAAGGATGTTGGGGAGTTCTACGATTCTCCCCTGTGGCTGGAAGAAGTCATGTTTTTTGCTGCAACACTTCACCTCTAACTACCAAACTAAAGTCAAGAAAACTAGCTGTGTTACCGGTAAAAACCAGCTGTAGTAGTGTATTGCTAAATCAGACCTCATTTATAAGCTCATGCAAGTTCAGATCTCATTTTGCCGTTTATTAGTCGTTGCATTTATCTGATGCTTAAGCTGTTGCAAGTGCATTGGAAATGGTTTGTACTTATACCCCCTGAAGTCTATTGATCCTTAATAGGATTTGTCCTTCCTTTGCTAATACTACTAGGCAAGCAAGATGAAGGACAAATCTGGCACAAATTTCTTATCTCCCTCCTTAAAACAATTTTTTAATGGGACTCTTTCTACTTTGGACAGAATCTGCAACAGATTCCTTAAGCTTAGGGGGGGTAAATGAAATTTCTTAAATTAGAGGGGAGGTGAGTGCTACTGTCAGAAACCTCAGGGGAGGTTTCTGCAATTTTCCCAAAAAAAATTGCCCTCTCTCTTTCTTTTTTCTCTCAAGACAAAAAAGGCACTCCCCTCTCAATCCCCCCTCTCGGCTCTCTCAATTTCTCAATAACACACAACAATCATACACACATAAAACTCCTTTTCTCAGCTTTCTTCCTCTCTCAGACAAAAAAAAAAAAAAGAAAACAAAAAGAAGAAGACGGCAAAAGAACAAGAAAGAAGTGTTACTGCCATTGAAGTTGCCATTGCCGGAGAATAGTCACGAGTTTCTTCAACAAATCTGCACCACCAGAATTCAAAGGCTATTAAGCTAGTTAAGGTAATCTTCTCATTTTCCTTTACGTAAATGCGGCCCTGCTTTCTGTGATTAGGCCCTGCTTAAATAATGACTGCTTTGTGAACAGGAGTAGATGGTTAACGTTTTTCCTTTCCTTTCATTTTTTTTCGTTTCATTTTCTTTGTGGTAATTGCTATACTGGTTGTTGGTCAAATTTGGGACTCCAAATTTGCCCAAGTTTTATTATATATGTGAGTCAAGATCATGCATGTTAACTGTTTGAAAAAAATGCCAAAATAGAAAATCGAATTAAATTGCTTTTTTTGTTAATTTAACGTCATAGTTGTATTGTAGAAATCATAAGGGTTGTTTGGTGTAGTTTTTGTGAATTTTAGTGTTGATTTAGGTGTTTTTTAAAAATAAAATCGCAGCTGTAAATTCACATTTCGAGCACTTTTTAGTCATTTTTTTGCAAAAGACATTAGCATCAAAGATATTCACATTTAACCTCTTACAGCCAGCCATTAACAACAGCAAAAAAAAAAAAAAATCAAAATCAAAATCAAAACTTGTCTAGCAAAAAATAATAATAATAATGAACCACCTTCAGATTTTTTACCTGCAACGTATAATTGAAACTTTCCAAGCATTAAGAGAAAAAGGGACGGCAACAAATCCTAATCCAAAACTTATATATTTTTTTTGCTAGACAAGTTTTGATTTTTAAATTTTTTTGTGCTGTTATTAATGGCTTGCTGTAAGAGGTTAAATGTGAATATCTTTGATGCTAGTGTCTTTTACAATATGATGCAGCCAAGCTGGTAACAAGAAAGATGAAGTTGAGTCAGAAACTGCATTCAGAAGAGCTTTGGCAATTGACTTGTTCCAAGGTTTATTCTTAAATATCTGTTGCACGTGATTCTTGCTTCATTTGTCTAATTATCTAGCAAAGAATTGAACTAATAGCCGAGGAGTCATTAGTCTTGTTAATTTACATTTGGTCTCCATGATATGAATTAGAGGAAAGAATCCGTGCTCTTGAAAGTTTCACGGCTTTAAATTGTATGTTTTTTGTTGCCCGAATGGTGTTATATACTCGTCAGCTTCCGTAAATTGCTGCTATATGACGGCTAGTATACATGTATATATAAGGTAAGCATTCAGGTTAATAAAGGTTAATTTTCCAACAATAAATTGTAGCCTTTTTGATAGTAAGACTTCTGAGGATGTTCAGGTCACTGTTTTCTTATTTTACATTAACTAGAAAGCTTCTTCATTCTTGTTTCATTTTACTATCTTTCGTTGCTAAGCTTGATTGCTGTTTGGGCTACTTGCCTCATCTAAGATTTCGTGATAGAGTGTACAAGTTTGTAAATGGTTGAACTTGTACTTTATCCTGCATTATTTTTCAATGAATGCTTTCTATGATCAAAAGACAAAGATCCATCAATTTCACATGGTCATTAGCTTAAAGTTAACAATATACCAGTGAAACAGAGTTGCACTAAACCACTTTAAACTTAATTCTTTGCGTCACTTTGAACTGTCAACAAACTCAATTACTGTAAGTCAATAACCATATTAGTGGTTCATTTTATTTAAGTAATATATATATATATATATATATATATATATATTTTACTTGTAAATCTTTTTAGTGCTTGGCTCTATATAACTAACGCTATGGATATATGACTGTTTGCTAAGTATTTCATTTTTCTTCATGCTTCTACTCATTCTGCACCATATGAAAGGGGCCTTTACCCTTTAGATTACCAATTGAGATGCTGAAATAGAACCTATAAAGAAAAGAAAGAAAGTCAATGCACCATATGAATCTATAAAAATTACCATAGATATGCATGCGGATCTCTTTTTTTTTTATTTATGTTTGGTATTGTTTACCACATGTATCAGTGCAAACTACACAATGAGAAGCTGGTAATTAAGAATGTGAAGCTGCAGTACTGCATAGTGCATTAGTATAGCTTATCTTGTCCCAAATCCTTGGTGTTTAAATTTAAAGAAAGGGTATCTTGATATTGGATGCGAAGTGGTCAACTGAAACTAACCTTATGGATCTAATGGTGTCTTGCTACTCTATCAATCTCAACATAATGTTATGCTTTTTGTGGTCAAAGGGGACAAAGTGCTTATTATGAAAGATTGAGGGTATGAGTAATTGTTGGACTATCAGTTAAAGGGTTAAATGTAGTTAAGCTTTATTTGTGTATAGAATTAGACATGAAAAATAAATGTTATCTAGGTAGAAATTGCAGTAGTATTGAGTCTAGTTGTGTGCAGTCTTGCTTCACAAATCCCTATATTACATGATCCTTACATCTGTTTGAAACAACTGGTCATACTTGTTCAACTCCATTCTTTTGTTGTCAATTGTGAGCTCAGCTAAAATTTTCTGATCATCCTCTAGTATTTGTTTAGCTCTCATAACCGATATGCTATTATCTAGCCACAATTAAATATGCTCAATAATAGCTCGATTTGAATAGGACTTGTGAACTGCTGATGGTGAGAATATAGGATTACCTTTTGCAGGTAGAGTTTTATAATTAAAGATGGAAATCAGGACCATAAAAGGAAGCTCTTCTCCACACCGACCTAAATGGAGGAAAATTGCTTATGGAGGGATGCAACCTGGGTTTGAGGACAATCACACTGATGAGTCCTTTTTAGAAGATATGATCATGAATGCTAATGTTGTCAGAAGGAACTTCTTAAGGGTGATGCTAGATTCAGTTTCCATCTCGGAGTATCTGTGCATTGTTGCTCTTGTGGTCTTGGTTTGGACCTATACACTTAGATCTACATTTGCTGAAGATTCTCTTTTGCTTCTTGATGTTAGCCTTCTTGGGTTAGGTTTCTTCATTCTTCTGTTGACTGCAGAAATGCTATCTTTTAATCTTCTTCTTAGTTATTTACTTAAGATCTCCTTCTTTATAACAGGTTTATATCTTTTGTCTCCTATTTACCAAACCCTCACCCGCTCTATTAGTTCAGATTCCATATGGGCTCTAACAGCTGCACTTATCATACTTCATCTCTTCCTCCATGACTACTCAGGACCCACAGTAAAAGCTCCAGGGACTGTGGAAAATCCCACCTTTACAAGCAACATCTCTTTAAATGCTTCTATTGTGGCGTCTCTCTTGATTGCTTCACGCCTTCCATCAAGACTTCATGTCTTTGCCATTGTGCTCTTCTCCTTGCAAGTTTTTTTGTTTGCTCCACTAGTCACATATTGCGTAAGGAAGTATTCTTTCCGGTTACATCTCTTTCTTTCCTTTAGTTTAATGTGTCTGACATTGTTTTTTATTCATAGTTTGCACAGGTTGCTTTTTGTGCTATTCTTTGTCATTTTGGCTTTCGTTAATGTGGTCTGTCCTTATTGGCTGATTAGAATTCAGAAGTACAAATTTGAGATCAATGGTCCTTGGGATGAAGCTAAACTTTGCTTTAACATTACAGAATAACAATTTTTTGTAACTTTTGAGGATGTTTTGAGAATGATGAATCCTGAAGATCAATTGTACTGTCTTTTGTTGATTGTGGTAATTTAAATTCTCTTTATGTGGCTCATTGTAAACAGGCTTCTGATGCCTGAATTTAAGGTTGTTGGGAAATGTTGAATTAATTACAAAAGCAAAAAAATCATTCTAGACGCATGCTTATATTTGGTGCTGATCTTTACATTACCAGAGATGGTATGAACTGGTTTATTTCCAATGAGAAGATAAAAGGCTATAAGGCCTCATCATAGATTAGCGTACTAAAATCGCTATTAATTTTGATGAGACAGCTATTCCCGTAGTTGGTTTTGCTCTACTTTTTAAGTGATTTGCTAAATTTGGTTAGCTATTAAAGTGAAGAATTATGGTTTGCTGTGCCGAGATAAGCAAAAGATATTGTGCTAATGGTCTTCACAACTTTAGTGTAGAATAGCCACATATCTTTCCTTATCTTCAAGAGTAATTAAATAAATTGAGTAGCCATGTACTTATCCATCTTTACTTGGATTGTACCTTTCCTGCTTCCTGGATGAATAGGAATCTGGGGCCTCTAGAATCATAGAAGTTGTTGTACAGAACAATTTGTGGTCAAGAGCGAAAGCTTTTGAAAATACACAGTTTGGATTGATGCTGTACACACTTCTGAACAAATTGTACCTACAAATTCAGCATTTTTTTTAATACAGATGTACATATAATTTAGGCTGAAATTGTTCTGTGATGTACGTTTATTCATTCTGACGGTTGTACAGGCTCACTGAACCTCTAAATCTTGCAGCCTATAGAAGTTTGTAGGCCAAGGAACATTAAGGTGGTTTTTTTTTTTGGGGGGGGGAGGAGAGGAAGGGGGTTGAAGGAGAAAATTTGAGCTTGACACTGAAAAATAATGATGAACTGCAATTATAACGTCCAAAGGAACAGGTTTTAAAAATAACAAATAGCTTGATTTATTTTCTGTAAAAAGTGCATAAGCTACATCAACGATAAGAGTAATAGCAGTAATAATAACAATAATGATGGGGTGAACAGAAGGGAAAGAAATGCGGCTATGTTTATTTTGATCCCATCACAAATGTATCCAGAAGATTAGACTAAGAATCAAATCTTGCTGGGGGGAACATTTGATGAAGAAGCCTCTTCTGTCAACTTCTTGGCATGTTCCTCCAATTGGAGAAGCAGATTGTCTATCTTTGCCTCCAGATTTGTTACCATTTCCATGTCCATTTGATCAATTGGCACCCCAGGCCAACCAACAATGCCATCCTGGGCAAAAAGTTCATCCAACTTCTTGGCTCGTTCTTCTTCAATCTCTTGTTGAACTTCAAGCTCATGAAGTTGTTGCTCGAGCTGTTCAACTCTAGCTCGAGCAAGGGCCTCAGCAAGTTGATCTGCATCGTCCCTAGGCATGTCTCTCCCCAGAAATCGATTGAAAACTTTGTCCGCATTTGGATGGAAGAAAGAGTGTGGCTCACCAGTTGGAGAAAAAATTATGACTCCAATGTCAACTTTGCATGTTGTGCAAAGTTCACTTGCTTCCATGAAAAGCTCATCTCTTAGTTTGTAAAAAGTAGCATACAGATCATCCTCCTTTTCTATCTTTTTCATCTCAATTTTTTCACGACCTTTCATCTGCTTATCTCCCGTGAGTTTTCAACAAGTGAACTCAGGAATGAGTCTCTCAGTTCTGTATGCAAATTTATAGTTGAAAGCCAAGGGATTGCTTAATTATTATCTTTTATAATTAGTTTTAAAGTAAATGAAAAGATTTAGTGGACGTTCTATCCATATTTGTATACGTTTTGTCCACATTTGTATCCGACTCTTTTATAATTAGTTTTAAAGTAAATGAAAAGATTTAATGGACGTTTTATCCATATTTGTATACGTTTTGCCCATATTTGTATCCGACTCTTTATAAGTAGTTTTAAAGTAAATGAAAAGATTTAATAGACGTTTTATCCATATTTGTATATGTTTTACCCATATTTGTATCCAACTCTTTTATAATTAATTTTAAAGTAAATGAAAAGATTTAATGGATGTTTTATCCATATTTGTATCCAACTCTTTTATAATTAGTTTTAAAGTAAATGAAAAGATTTAATGGGCGTTTTATCCATATTTGTATACGTTTTGCACATATTTGTATCCGACTCTCTTATAATTAGTTTTAAAGTAAATCTTTTATGCGCTGTTAGTGTATACATTAATTGATCTAGATGCACACCATATATGCAAAATTTGATATTCAAATTCAAGATGAGATGATATAACACGCATCTAAATCCATCAGTATATGTACACACTGACAGTATATAAAAGATTAATTCTTAGTTTTATTATAGTTTCTCACTCCTCTAATAATTTTATCTTTTTAAATAAATTTGAATTATTTGTTGTTATAGTTCCACTCTCTTCCAACAATATCACCTCTTTTGATGAACTCGTATGGTTTTTAATCATATGGATTAGCTTAGCATAATAAAAAAAAAATTAACTGTTATATGGATAGATTTACCAATATTATTGGTTACTAAATATTTGTTGATGAAGAAAATAAATTGTTGGATCTTTTGTACTTAATTAAGTATAAATATGTAGTTGTAGGTTTATTGTCATTATAAAAATTTTAATTCTCTAAAAGAATGTCTATTAAAAAACAATATTTATCGATTTTTTTGACATGCATTACAATATTTGATGAATACTTCTATATTATAGTAAAATATGTAAAGAAGTTTTTAAAAATTAGTATGATAGATAAACATTTAAAACACATTAATTTTCTAAATGAATATAAATGAATGTGTACGATCATTTCTAAATTTTTTTAATTTTAATTATTCATGCTTGTACAAATTCACAATAAATAGACCATGCTAAGGCATGTGGAAAATAATAGTCTCAAATTGATAGAACAAGATGCTACCCCCTCAAATTATTGAATTCCTGGACTAGTGAGTAATAATTTTGATGAAAGTGGAAAATTTTCTTTGGACTCCAATCTTAGAATTGCATATCAGGCTTTTTATCTTCCCAATTACCTTTTTATCTCACATACATCACATCACAAAAAGTGCTACAGTAAAAATATCTCAAATAACCCACTATCCAAACACAATTTCAGACAAATCTTCACTGAGAACTCCTTTTTTTTTTTTTTGAGGAAACTGAGAACTCTTTAGATAAAAATCTCCACAACATAAAATAACATTAAAAAAGGTCCCTATTTGTCTTGAATTCTAAAATATACATTAAAAAAAAAGTAGTATTAATTTATTTTGTGTTTATTTCACCTTTCTGCCAACCAAATTCTAGAATGATTTTAAGGATTAAACACATTTGTGTGAAAACTAGCTATTTTCATGAAAAAAATTAAAACAGAAATTCGCATTTGTAACCAACAATACTATTTTTTTTCCTTTTTTAATGTTATAAAAGTTTGAATGGCTTCGATTTCAGTCGCCTTGCCAACAACGGTCACTTTTGTTGTCGAAGTTAAGTCTTAGGCCTTTATAGTACCATTAAGAGTTTCCGTACTGATAATAAAATTCATACTTTCTGCAAAACAAAAAGATATGCAAAACAAGCTGCATGATAGCAATTCCCTGCTCATTTGTACAAAAAGTTTCATCCACATTCTTCCACCCTTGAGCTAAAATTCTCTGCATCATGATTATTCCCAGCATGGCACCTCCTTCCAACCCAGCTTCATCCAGAATCTTTCATTGTAGGTGACAGTTAGAAGCACCGGATATGATCCTTACTGCACCAGTCAACCAATGTTGCCTCATTTTCTGCCAAAAAAACAAAAAAAGTATCGCATGCTGGCTTCATACAGATAAGACTAGGAGATCAAAGCAAGAATGATTTCAGAACATTGGCAAGAAGAACAGAAATCCCAGTTCAATTCCTCAGTTCAATTCTAATTCCCCAGTTCAATCCCAGTTCAGCCGCATGCAACCAAAGAATTGGATATAGAAGAATGCACCATTCAATGGACTTGTAGATTTACGGTTTTGAAAGAGTCTCATTTTCGTATATCAGCATTTGAAACAATCCTCGATGAACAACATATTTCCCGCAGCAGTTTCCAGCATAGAAATTTGAAATTGTCACAAATATCTTTGAAAAAAAAATTCAACTTCTTTTTAAATTCTCATTCCTTCCAATTTAAAAATATTCTGCATCAGAAGAGTCAAAATTTAACTTCACCTCATGTTTCCCCCATGGGACTATGACTTGCTGAAAAGGGACCGTGGTCCAGCTTGCCGGCAAAATGCAATTTGACATGTGGGGGATCTTCTAGGGAACAGTAGTATCTTCTGAGTAAGCTGAAATTTCGTGCTCAAGCCGCCGACTTTAGAACTTAGATGCATTCGGTTTAGAACGCTACCATGCTTTAGAATGTAGCCTATCATTGCAAGCTCATCTTCACAGCCTTCAAGTTCTTCAAGTGAAATTTGTTTCAGGCTCGTTATCAAACATCTGGGAACTTCTATGGGATCCCTCCAGCATGACTCTATAGTGTGTTCTCTATGCCAATTCTAATTACCACAAAAGCAACTCTTCAAAACATCTATACAGATTTGAAAAAGAAAGCATAAAAAAGATTCATCCTTTTCCTCTGGGTAATTTTCTCGTTCCAAACTAACCTTAAGCATATCAAAAGCATCTAAGTTGCCTACCTTTGTGAAATCAAGAACTTCTAAATTTACTGCCGCTTCAACCAAATCCTGCAGGCAAGTCCATTCACAGCATCCAGCTCCTACTACCAATTTGGTTAGTCCTTCGAATCTCCTTGTTGACAAGCAGGTAGTGGCATAGCTCAGAGCCTACATAAAACATCATTTAGCTCGCAGCTAGCCCGCTTATTTAACTTGATCTGTGCATTTAGCTACAATCTTTAATTTAGCGAACAAATCACAAAACACTGGGAAACATAGACGACTACGAACATCAAAGCCTAGTGAATTTAACGCGTAGGCTCCTGACACAATAATTTTGCAGTAAGTTTACAACAGAAGCTGGTACACTGTCCTCAACATTAAGAGAAAGAACTGGTAACTTACATTCATTGTCTTCTGTGACAAAGTGAGAATCTTTACACCGTGTAGTGCCTGAACCAGTTCCACAAGTGAATTGCAAAAAGCACTTTGAGGTGCATCATCACCAGGAAAAGCCTCAACATCAATTTTTGCTCTAACTAAAGAGGTAATGTTCTGAAAGTTGACGCCAATGTGCTGCCATATGTGATTGGAATAATCAAGGGACTCTAGTGCTGGGGTATTTATAGCAACCTTGTAGTGAAGATTTTCAGGAAAGTCATCGGGACCACGAAAACGGAGTTGTTTCAGTGAAGGTGAAGATATTACAAAAACTGTCACATTATCAAAGCTGCATCTGCAAATATCCAGGAATTCTAGTATTGGACAGCCAGATATGAGCTTACTGACGGATTCATCATTTCTGTATTGAATGTCAGAAAGCGTTAGACGTTTTAGTCTAGGAAGACAAACCAAATTTGGTGTATTGATATCTAGATTATCCCACAATTCAAGATCCTCTAATGTTCTGCAAGTAAATAGGCAACTAGGCAATTCAATGACAACATCAGCACGACAATAATAAAAAACTTGAACTTTCAGCACTCGGACATTCCGGATAATTGCAGTGCTGATCCATGCATTGACATAGAATGGCTCAATGAATTCATTTCCACAAAGACGGAACTTGAGTATATTCTGCACAGTACTTAGAAGCAGAACCTTATTAACAAATTGCTCAAACTTTCTCACTCTTTCTGGGCTTTTATGAACACGATCATCATCGAAAAGAAGGTAGGGGACTCCAGTCCACAGGAATTTCCATCTTTTAGATAAAATACTTGTTCCCACAGCATATTTTGTTGTTGGCAGAAAAGAAAGAATGTGACAGAGAACTGAATCGGGCAAACTGCTAATCCTATCAACAGAAGCACCAGCATCCATTTCACTTGACAGAGTTAGACGCTTCTGGCTTGGATTTTCTGTAGAATCCAAAGTATTTAAGTAAGCCACATTGTCGCATCTTTAAGAAAGACAACTTCTTTTTTGCCTACATATTATACACTACAATGCATTGCCAAGCATATCTAAACCATAAAGTCCAACAATATGGGGTGAGGCATATATACTTTTTTCCGAAGGAAAGGCATCTAAGGAAGTAGAGCACAGTGTTAATAATTTCTTTTTCCAAAGAAAACCACTGAAAACAACGATAGAAACAAGGGAAGCCTTGATTGGGGGAAGAGAAAAAAATAGACAAAGCAAGAGTATTACCCATAAATCTTTCTGGGATTTTCTCTTCTTTCAGAGAGAAGCTGAGAATTACACTGCAAATCCTAGCCGGAAGGCCTTTATGATCCCTAATGTTTCCAACTTTATTTGCCCCAGATCTTCAATGGGCCATCTGTTTAAAAAAAAAAAAAAAACAAAGAAACATAGCGAGAACAAGGAAGGACTCTTGCAAAACTAAAAAAAGCGGTCAACACTCTAATTGTGATGGTTTTGGAGAGAAGGGTCGACAGCAGAGTTAAAAAGCAGAAGTTTCTGCAGCAGAAGACCGAGAAAGCTCCTCAGAGACCACAGTCCAAGCCACACTAATCTCTAACCGGGCAGGGTCACGGGGGGTGAACTGTTTAAAATTTTTTAGGGATAATTTAGGTTTCACAATTTCACTAAGCTACACATATCTCCCGTATTATTTAAAATGACAATACTAACCTTAAATATTTTAATAAAATCCCTTGTTTGGTATGTTTACAGTTAGAATTAATTTAAAATTATTTTTTCATTATTTTTCCTTCTTATTCCTTTTTATTTTAATTTTTTACCGATAAAATTGTCAAATTACCATTATTATCTCTAATTTCTATTGTAACCAAATGATGAACTAATGATTTTTTATGAGTTAACTTTAAACGTAATCCGATTTTTTTTTGCTAATCTTTGTTTTCTATTTTTTTGGTATTAAAATTAATAATAAATCAAAAAAATTGCCCAAAATCACTACTAAATTATGATAATCCTACTATTCAAAAAATTCACAAACTCTGAATCAATTATTTCAATATTTTATTTTCTATCTTATTAATCTAAATCTATAACAAAATATCATAAAAAATATCCTATCATAGTGATAAAATTATTATTATAGTTATTTATCAAATAGTAGGTATGGATATGAAAAATTCGGCACGTTTTCCTTATAATTACATTAGATAATCTTATAATTTTATAGGGGAGTAAATTAAAACTCATTACACAAGGGCATTTGTGGGTATTCATTTTAAAATTTAACCAAGTCAAAATTATTTTAAGATTTTGTTACTAAAACTATCAAATCAAGGGAAGTATGTGTAACTTTTTAAACCTTAGGGGAGCTCAGCGAATTGTCAGAAATCTCAGGGAAGGTCTCTAAAATTATCCCTTTTCTTAAACATATGTGTTTAGATTGAAATGATTTGAAAAAAAATAATTTGCTTCACAAATCTCAATCGCCTTTTAGCTTTCCAATCACCTTTTTATCTCACATATATCACATCACAAAAAGTGTTACAGTAATTATCTCAAATAAATCATCCAAATAAACTTCTATCCAAACAAACTCTCATAAATTTATAATGGTGTAAAATTTCATGTAATAACCATATACTTATTATTCTAATTAATGGGTACATATTGATATATTTAAGCCACATTCAATTTACCTTGAAAATGCACACACTAATAATTAGTATTACCATTCTCCTTTGCATTTATATGTCTTTTCAAATTAATTTTACTTTTCAAAAAATTTAACATGTAAATTACATCAGTCCAATAAGTGTCCAGATCCAATGTTAATTAGAGCATACTTTTTTTTTCTAAGATTAAAAATTTGGGCAATACTAAACTATTTCGATATAGTTGCTTGCTCGACAGCTTGAGGTTAAGATTGAAGATTGTGAAATTCGAGGTACGGATTTGTTTGGGTATAAGGAGTGTGTTTAGATAGAAGATTACTAGAGAAATTTTTTGAATAATTACTATAGTACTTTTTGTGATATTAAATTTTTAAAATAAGCAAGTAGTTAGAAAGATAAAAAGAATATTAGAAATCATATATATGACATTACAAAAAAAAAAATTTTCAAAAAAAAAAAACATTCACCATCTAAACGAACCCAAGATGATCTCAAAATTGGGTTGGGTCACTCCAAGTCAATTACTTAAGTTGGGCAATTATTGATTTGGTGGTTTTTACTAGGTTTAACTAGATTGATCGAAAAAGTCGATATAATAGATTGTCATTTTTCTCAAAATTTTTTTATATTTTTCATAAATATATTTTCTAATCACTTTTGATCTCGTATATATACAATTACTACAATACAATTTTTTACAAAATTTTAGAAAATAGTCATCCAAACAGGTACTAAATATGTAAAAGTTTGACCAGGAGTGTAGCTTGTTTGTAGATGTCTATTGTTCATTCGTATAATTTTCAGAGTTTTCTCTCAAGCACAATGCTGAACTAAGAATGATGGCACTTTTCACTTAATTGTACATCGTGCAAGATATTAAAAAAAAAAACCTAATCAAACTTCTGGTTAAGTAGTAAGTAATTTTTCGAGGTCGAGGAGGTATTGATCCAATAGTTAAACTCGAGATCTCAAGAACCAGAAATTGTGAATTATAATCTCCTGCCCCTTTTTGGATTTTTACATTGTGCGCTTACCTTATTAGGGAAAATTTTTTTTTTTAAAAAAGTAATTTTTTTGATTTAGTTTGGGAAGAAACAAAAGACACCAACATGATATGTTTCTTTCTAATGAAAGATTGTATGTATCAGTGGACTTATAAGTAGGATTAAAGGAAGTAAATAGTACCTTGTCATCATTATACTGAAGTCAAATGCAAGACCAATTAACATTTAGCAGTCAAAACTACTTGTCATTTTATTCAGCAGTGAGTGCCATCAGTAGAAGAAAACGTATTCGTAAAATCCAGCAATAAGCATTTCTTGTGGTCAAATAAGACATATGTCTTCTCTACACCCAGAGGAAATGGATGAATGATGGAATTCAAGTCAAATACTTTGCCAAAACAATTTGCTTAACCAAGAGTAGTCCATTGTAAGACTTTTTCCGTCTCTAGAATGAGAGCGTCTCTCTCTAGTATGAGAGCTGGGCCTCCTCTGCGGTAGGAGATAGGATATCTTTCCAGAATCAAACACATAAACTTTCTCGGCTCTATCTACTTAGTCTTCAGTAGTACTTGCTAGTCACATTTTATCTTCTCCAGTTCAATCTTTCACCCATTAGGCTTGTTCATTAAACTTGTCGATTTTTATTATATTCTAACCTTCGATATCCTCTGGGCTTTGGATCTAGGATGCATAAGGATAAATCTGAAATTTGATTTCCCTTGTGCAGGTCGGTACAACTGCATACTCATCTAGTGAAAGTTTTGGAATACCATAGAAGCATCTCATCATAATCATGGCTGACAAACTCGTGGAAGTGTTCGATAGATTTGATCTGTCCAATAAGAAAAGTTCAGGAATTATCCTGGACAGAGTAGATGAGGATTTAGGTAAGGAAGAGTACAGGAAAAGTCTCTTTGGTAGAATAATGGGGGAAAGAATTGCTAACTTCACAGGAGTGAAGAACGTTGCCAACCAAGTGTGGTGCTTCCCAAGGAACATGGTGGCGGTTGAACTAGGGGCAAATCTTTTTCAATTCACCTTCGCGGATGTGTCGGACATGGAGAAGGTGTTGAATGGAAGACCATACATGATTGACAACCAACTTCTCAATGTCAAGCCGTGGGTAGAAGGCATAGACCGCGGGATGGAAGCATTCCAGTTGGCGCACATCTAGGTGCAACTATGGAATCTGCCAATCCATTGGCTAACTAAGGAAATAGGAGTGAA
Organism: Coffea eugenioides; assembly: GCF_003713205.1. NCBI lineage: Eukaryota > Viridiplantae > Streptophyta > Magnoliopsida > Gentianales > Rubiaceae > Coffea > Coffea eugenioides. The sequence goes on along the minus strand of NC_040043.1, from coordinate 7,363,814 downwards.
GATTGGTAGTAGCTTCGAAGATGTGGAGGATATTATCATCCCAACGGGAGGCAGCAAGGAAAGGAGACACATGAAACTGAAAGTAGTGTTTAATACTTCCCTCCCCTTGTTAAGAGGAACCGTGGTGAAACTAAATGGGCAGAGCATCTGGGTGGAATTTCGGTATGAAAAATGTCCAGATTTCTGCTATGGATGTGAATTAATCGCGCACAGTGACAAATCTTGCAGCCTCAAAACAAGGACAACCAGGGGATACTCCAAACCTCAATTTGGGGCATGGATGAGGGCCTAAATCAAAGAAGCGTCCCCCAAAAAGAGAACATAGATTCGGCCGGTTAGTCGGTTGGATGTTTCCAGTGAACCAAAAGAGATGATGAACCCTGTTGCCCAAAGACTCCTTTTTGAAGGGGACTACATAATCAATCCGACGAAGGGTTTGAGCACTAGCAGACCTGACAAGGGCAGATTGGAAGGAAACAGGCAAGAGCGGGAAGATGACACTGTATTGTCAGGAAAAAAGAGGGAACGAAAGACACAAATTCAATTTTCAATTACGGGCGGGAAGGATAACAGGTCAGTAAAACCCACTTCTGAAAACATAAAAAACAAGAAGAATGCACAAGGAGGAGGAGGGAAGTCAAGGATAATATAAGCCCAGGCCCAATAAACAGTGTGGACCAACAAAACTTCCAAAACAAAGAAGAGTTGAACCAGGACTCGATGGAACACATGGACATAACAGAGGAAACCGTCGGGGAAGTAGGAGAACAAAACCTCTCTTTCCAGAACACAGACATAAAGTTTTCAGCAGTAAGCCAAGGTAGGACCAACCACCAACCCGCAAACATAGAAGTGGAAAACAAAGGAAGAAAGCAGATCAAGGTAACAAGGAGAGACGGGAAAGGTCAACAAGTGCGGATGGATAGGAATCCCTTATCAATGATTGACATGAACAAGCAGGGTTCAATGTCAGCTGCCAAAAGAAGATTAACATTGGAAGAGGAAGAGGAGAAGCACATGCAAATTGATAAGGTCATGGCCAAGAAATGTAAACGGAAGCAGACGAGTGAAAATGGGTCAGAAGTTGAGGTCATGGAGGCCAGTCTAAATTGGCCTCCCAAGCTCACATGAAGGTGGTGGCGTGGAATTGTCGAGGCACAGGGAGCTCCTTGACTATTCCCTGTCTTAAGGAGGTAATTCACCTCCACTCCCCTAGTATTATCTTTTTATGAGAAACAAAAAATCAAAAAAAAATTTTGAAAGGCTTTAAAAGGAAAATAGGATATGAGGAGATGGTTTTAGTTGACCCCATTGGTAAAGCTGGGGGTCTGGCAGTTTTTTGGAATAATCATACTAAGATAGTTAATATTTTGTCTACCCAGTTTACCATAGAACTACTTTTGAATTCTGATAATGAAACTGGAAATTGGTGGTGCATTTTTGTTTATGCTAGTACTGATGATAAAATCAGGAAAAATTAGTGGGACTTTTTGTGTAGCAGGAACAAAATCTGGGGTAATAATAAAGTGCTAATTGGGGACTTTAATGACATTACCTCTAATAAAGAAAAATGGGGGGGGTAGAACTAGGCCTAATTGGACTTTCATTAATTTCAAAAACTTCACAAACAATATTGAGCCGCTGGATATTGGCTTTGAAGGCCTTCCATGGACTTGGAGTAACCTATGGGAAGGGGAGGATGAGATTAAACAAAGGTTGGACAGAGCTCTTGCAAGTGTAGAATGGTGTGAAAAATTCAAAGATGCTAGGGTGATACATATTGACAATAAAGCGTCTGATCACAATGTTATCCTACTGGATACAGAGCCTAAGTTTAGGAAACCAAAAAGAAGATTTCATTTTGACCCGAGGTGGCTCCAATATAGGAAAGTGGAGGGGGTAATCAAAGAGGCATGGGGTAAACACCAAGTGGGGTCTAGAGGCTTTAGAATTAGTAAGAAGATTAAGCAATGCAGAATGGCACTTTCAGCATGGAGCAAAACGATAAATCTGAACAGCCAAAAGGAAATTAAAAGGATCAAAGAAGAGATGCAAGCAGCAAAGACCGGGGATGGGATTAATAGGAAAGTATCCCTCAATTTACTCTGGAAGTAACTGTCTAAGGCCTATAAGCACAAGGAACTGATTTGGAGCCAAAGAACAAGAACCAGTTGGCTTCAAAATGGGGACAAGAATACAGCATACTTCCATGCCTGTGTGGGTAACAGAAGGAAAAGGAACATAATAACTAGACTTGAGAAGGATCAGGAAGGATGGTGCACAACTGATGATGAAATAGGAACGGAAATTGCTCAATTCTACGACCAGCTCTTCACGTCTTCACAGCCTTCAAATTTTAAGGAGATTCTAAATGGTATTCCTAGGACTATCACTGAGCAGATGAATATGCAACTTACCAGACCTGTAACCAGCCACGGATTTAAGGGGGGGCTGGTGGGGGCTTAAGCCCCCCCAAGCTGCTTGAAAACCCCCTATATATAGGGGATTCCGGTGGCCAGCCCAACCCAGCCCAGCCCCCCCACGGTGATCCAGATCTACCATCCTCCATGGCTCCATGAATGCTGCAGAGGAAGTGAAGAAAAGCTGGAAAGCCGCTGCCGTGCTGACTGCTGAGGAAGAAGATGACCCATTTCATTTTGAATTTTTTTTTTTGCCCTCTAAATACAAAACGACGTCGTTTCACTTTTAGTGGAACGACGTCGTTTTGTATAATGAGGGGAAAAAAAAAATACATCAGATGAAGCCCTAAGGCTTCATCTGATGCAAAAGCACGCCGCCAGTGCCAAAGGGCAAACAAGACTCCAACTCCAAGAAGAAGACGCCAGGCTCCAAGAACTCCAAGAAGCTTCAGTTGAGATTCTACCATCCTGCTTCAAGCCTTCAATTCAAGGCTCCAAGACTCCAACTCTCCACCATTCCATTCACATAAATCTTTTAGGTTAGTTTTTTGGTTTAAATTACAATATTCATCTTTATATTTTTGTTAATTATATGTTTAAATTATTTTTGAATTTTGAGTATCTTGATATTAATTTGATTAAGATTAATTTTTATTTAGTTTATGTTAATGTAATTTAAGAATTTGAAAGATTACATTAAAAAATTTAATGATATTAAATTTAAATTAGAAATTAGTTTAGAAATTGTATAGATTTTAGGTTGTATTTAGTTTTTAAAATTTTGATAGTTTTATATTTGAAATTTTAAGAATTAATTATGTGAATTAGAAATTTTGAATGTAAATATAAATTCAAAATTTTATGAGATTGAATTAGAGATTATATGGGTATTTAGTTGTACCTTATTTTAACTTTTTGATAATTTTATATAATGAATTTTATAAATTGAGAAATATAAGTAATATGAATTTATTATTAAATTAAAGAATTATTTATATGAATTTTAAATTAATTGATTATTGAATTGCATAATTTTATTGAATTTAACCACAATTATTTAATTGTGACAGAAAATGGAGAGATTCTTTAAACCTAAACGAGTCCGTAGTGGTGAATCTTCTTTAAACCTAAATGAGCCTAATATTAGTGAACCAGTTCAAAATCAATCTTGTGTGGAATTGAATTTAAATGATATTGTTAGTGATCCGAAATTACGAAAATCAGTTGAGAAATTTGATATTTCTCTTCGAGACCATATCCGAAGAGAGTATTTGACTAGGGGACCTTGCCAACCGATTGGCCATATGTATCCAAAAACATCATTTGGTAAACAACATAGAAGTTTCCAAGATAGTTGGTATCAAAAGTTTGTATGGTTAGAGTATAGCATATCGAAAGATGCGGCGTTTTGCTTTTGGTGCTTTCTTTTCAAAACACAAAATAAGGGAGGTCGATATGCAGAGGATGCCTTTACAAAAACGGGATTCAATAATTGGAAAAAGGCAATGGAAAGATTTAATGAACATATTAGAGCTGTGAATAGTTGCCATAATGATGCTAGAATACAGTTTGAAAGTTTTCAAGATCAAATGCATAGTGTGTCAAATGTGCTACGATCTTGTGGGCGCGAAATAGATATTGCATATCGCACCCGTTTAACTGCTGCTCTGGATGTGACCCGCTTTCTTTTGAAGCAAGGATTGGCTTTTCGTGGAAATGATGAGTCAACTAGTTCTTCAAATAGAGGCAATTTTCTTGAATTGTTTGAGTGGTATAGCCAGCGAAATACTGAGATTTTTGAGGTTGTAAATCAAAATGCTCCTGCAAATAATCAACTAACTTCTCCAATGATTCAAAAAGATCTGGCACATGCTTGTGCCTCAGAGATCACAAGTGTTATAATCAATGATATTAGAGACAATTATTTTTCCCTAATAGTTGATGAGTCTCGAGACAGTTCAGTGAAAGAGCAAATGGGAGTTGTTTTGAGATATGTGAACAAAGAAGGGCGTGTGATTGAACGTTTCCTTGCAATTGTACATGTGTCTGACACCACATCTCTTTGTTTGAAAGATGCAATTGATTCTTTATTCGCGCAACACGGATTATCATTATCCAAATTGAGAGGTCAAGGATATGATGGAGCTTCAAATATGCGAGGTGAGTTCAATGGTTTGAAGGCCCTTATATTACAAGAAAATCCCTATGCGATGTATATTCACTGTTTTGCTCACCAACTCCAGTTAGTTATTGTTGTTGTTGCTAAGGGAAATATCATTGTCAGTGAATTCTTTGTCTATGTCTCTATGATTGTCAATTTAACTGTAGCATCATGTAAAAGGAGAGATCAATTAAGACAAATAGAACATGATAAAATTGTTACACTTTTAGACAGTGGAGATATTATTAGTGGAAAAGGCAAAAATCAAGAAACTAGTTTAGCAAGACCAGGGGATACTCGTTGGGGATCACACTATCTAACATTACTTCGTCTATCCTCTATGTGGGTTTCGGTGATTGGAATATTGGGAAATATACAAGATGATGCCACCACTTCTGACAATAGAGGCATGGCCAGGGGTTTGATTGATAGAATGAATGATTATGAGTTTGTTTTTGCATTGCACCTGATGAAGTATTTATTGGGAATCACAAATGACTTGTCACTTGTTTTGCAACAAAGGGATCAAAATATTGTCCAACCCATGAGTTTGATTGATACTATGAAATCTCAATTGCAAGACTTTAGGGAAGAGGGATGGCAAATAATTTTAGATGAAGTCAACAATTTTTGTGAGTTGAATATGATTCCCGTGATTGATATGGAAGACAGTATAGCAATCCGTGGCAATGCCAGGCGCAGTAGCAGAGGTCAAACCATCACTAATTTTCATCATTATCGCGTGGAAATTTTTTGTGAGGTATTATTTTTGAAATTATTATTTCATTACATTTGTTACTTGTTAACAGATTTTCTTAGTTATTAATTTTATTATTGTTGTGATGTCAGGTTGTTGATTTAATTATACAAGAGATGAATAATCGTTTCTCGGAAGTTAGCACGGAATTGCTTAGTTGCATAGCATGTCTTGATCCAAAAAGTTCTTTCTCTCAATTCAATGTGCAGAAACTACTCCGTCTTGCTGATTTATATCCTGAAGACTTCTCAAGTAACGATTATTTATATCTTGAGTCTCAACTTCGAAATTATATTTATAATGTGCAACGCGATCCTCAATTTTCAGAAGTTGGAGATTTGGGAAGTCTTGCTCAACAAATGGTTAAAACTGGTAAAAATACAGTTTTTCCATTGGTTTATCGTCTGATCCAGTTGGCATTAGTTCTACCAGTTGCGACTGCTTCTGTTGAAAGAGTATTTTCTGCAATGAATATTGTCAAGACTGATTTGCGCAACAAAATGGGAGACGAGTGGATGAATGACTGTCTGGTTGTATACATCGAGAAGGATATTTTTGCAACAATTGAAAATGAGCAAATATTGCAGCGTTTTCAACGGATGAAGACTCGCAGAATGCAATTGCCTCCTCTTCGTTATTCGAGTGCAACAACTACCAATACTTCAAGTGTTAATCAATAACAAATTTTTGGGTATGTATAATTATATGTTTTTATTATTTTTATAATTATTGATTCTAAATTTTACTTATTAAATATATTTATTTCGTCACAAAAAAATTTTTTAATACATTTCACCCCCCCAAAAATAAATTTCTGGCTCCGTCCCTGCCTGTAACAAAGAAGGAAGTCAAAATTGCAGTTTTCTCCATGCATCCAAACAAATCTCCCGACCCGGCGGTATGTCCCCTATTTTCTTTCAAAGATTATCAAATATCGTTAAAATAGATGTAATGAACACTATACAAAGTTTCTTGCACACTGGCTTCCTTTCAAAAGCTATCAATGAGACCCTGGTCACACTTATTCCTAAAATAGACACCTCCCTGAACATTGGCTACTTTATGCCCATCAGCTTATGCAATGTTTTATACAAAATCATCTAGAAGATTCTTGTGAATAGGCTCAAACCTCTTCTTAGCTCCTGCATTAGTTATTCCCAAGCAGCTTTTGTTCCCAATAGGCAAATTCTAGACAATGTCATGGTGAGTCATGAGTACATGCATTGGCTGAATTCAAAAAGGGAGGGGAGGGATGGGTACATGGCTATAAAACTTGATTTGTCTAGAGTCTATGATAGAGTCGAATAGAAATTTCTTTATGTCATCCTCTATAAAATGGGTTTCGCCCCTCTATGGATTAGATGGATTCATGGCTGTCTTTCCACTGTGTCTTTTTCTTTCAATGTTAATGGAGTCAAACGTGGATATGTAAGACCAGCTAGAGGGATTAGACAAGGAGATCCCCTTTCCCCTTACCTTTTTCTGTTCTGTGCTGAAGGCCTTTCTAACCTACTAAATAACGTAGTCAGAAACAACCAAATTACAGGAGTTAAAATCTCAAGGCAGGGCCCCTATGTTTCTCATCTATTCTTCGCTGATGATTCTCTAATTTTTTGTAAGGCTAATGGTAATGAAGCAGGACACATAAAGGAAATCTTGGATTGCTACGGAAAAGCTTCTGGACAGCAAGTTAATATCAACAAATCAGCAGTCTTCTTTAGCAAAAATTCAAGCGAGAGAGAAAAGGCTGAGGTGATGCAGAAACTAGGAGGAATCCTACAGGTGTCGCAAGAGAAGTACTTGGGCCTACCATTAGTTGTTGGTAGGTCCAAAATAGTGTGTTCAAGTTTGTTAAAGAAAATATGATGTCAAGGATTCAGAACTAGAAAGGCAAACTACTGAGTAATGCAAGGAAAGAGGTGCTACTCAAATCTGTTGCTTTGGCACTCCCCTCTTATGCTATGTCAGTTTTCAGACTGTCAAAGAGCCTATGCAAAGAGTTAAACGGGATGATGGGCAGATTCTGGTGGAAAAATGACCAAGGGGAAAAAAGAATGCACTGGAAGAAATGAACTGATATAGTGGAAAGGAAAAAGAATGGGGGACTTGGGTTTAGGGATTTACTTTGCTTTAATGAAGCTTTGCTAGCCAAACAGGCATGGAGGCTATTTACTTGTCCCAACTTGTTGGTGAGTAAGGTGATGAAAAACAAGTATTTTCCTAAACCTAATATTTTTTAGTCCAAAGTAAAGGCTGGAGCTTCTTGGATTTGGCAAAGTTTGCATAGCTCATTAGAGTTACTTGAAAGTGGGGTCTGGAAGCATGTAGGCGATGGTGCATCAGTGGATATCTGGGAGGATAGATGGGTAGAATGCTCAAAGACTAGGAAAGTCACCTCTCCAAAGCCAGCGGGATGTCAAACGACCAAGGTCTACAATTTGATCAAGGGGAAGCAATGGAACAAGTACCTCGTCACAGCTCTGTTCTCAAAAGAGGAAGCAGAGGTGATTTTGCAAATACCTCTAAGCTTATTTCAAAAAAAGACAGATACAAGTGGAGATACACCGCAAATGGGTCCTATTCCACTAAATCCGGGTATGCAAGGGCCAAAAACAGAATCAAGGAGATGAATGAGATGAATAGAACGCAAACAAACTCCAGTACAAACAAAGAAAGGTCCAAGATATGGAATCAATTGTGGGGACTGAACATCCAGCACAAAATCAAACACTTCCTGTGAAAATGTCTCCATTGCATCCTCCCCACTAACGAGGAAATTTTTAGAAGGATTGGCAAGGGGGATCCTTTATGTAAGTGCTGTGGAGAAGAGCAAGAAACAATTGAACATGCCTTACTGAAGTGCAAGGTAAGAGAGCAAGCTTGGGCAACCTTTCCTATTTCATGGGACAATATCAGAGATCATAGTTGGAACTTTTGGAAATGGTGGGAGCAGATGCAGGAAGCTAGATCAAGGAATGATGGGAATAAACACATTGAAATCACAGCCAACTTCCTCTGGCAAATCTGGAAGACAAGGAATGAGTGAAATTTTAACCAAGCACTGAAGGAGGGGCACCAAGCATCCAAAAAAGCTATGGAGGAATGGATGGAATATGATGAGGCTGGAAGAGATGTTAAGAGGGCCAACGAAGAGATTTCTCAGCTAGGAGATAGACATTGCATGCTAGTTGGACAGATGGAACAACATAAAAATATCATGTACACGGATGCTGGAATGAGCTAAGGCAAAGCTAAAGTAGGAGTGAGGATTATTGCTAAAGTTAACAATGGCAGGATACTTGTGACTTGGTCTATCCCACACTCAGGAGCCAAAGATGCGACAGAAATGGAGGCTATAGCCATCCGAACAGCATTGGGCAAGGCCATAGAGGAAAACATGACATTTTTATTGATTCTTTCTGATTGCAAAGCTGCTATGGATAGAATCAATACAGGATGTCAAGGCCTAACCTCAATGGACATGCTAATTGAAGACATCAGACAACTGAGTTGCTCCTTTTGGAAATGTACTTTCTTTTACATTAGGAGAGAAATGAATATGTGTAGCCATGGTTTAGCTAAATTAGCTATTAACCTGATTCAAGAAACTAGGTGGAAGCAATCCTTCCTTGTGTGGCTTAATAGAGAAGCCCACAATGACTTCCGGGCAGTTGCCAGTCTTTTGTAATTTTGTTGTGCAAACATAACCGTAATTATTACTCATATATACAAGTTGACATTTAACCAAAAAAAAAAAGTCAAATACTTTGCCAAAATCGTGGAGAAGAAAAGGGAAGAAGGGAGAAAGGATGGAAAACCTCGGATTAATCTCATTGCCCGAGTCAAATAAAACCATGGACCCTTTGAAGCCATTGGACCTTTGGCGATCGGATTGATTGCAGGTGTCAATATTTTGGCATCAGGGTCCTTCACCGGCGGATCAATGAATCCGGCATACTCTTTTGGATGTGCTCTTGTTGAAGGGAGCTTAAAAAATCAGGCAGTTTATTGGATTGGACCCTTGATTGGTGGTGCAGCTATTGCCGGGGTTTTGGATGATATATGTGGCCTTTGCTGCTGGAAACCCTAGGGAACTGCTGAGGGGGCAGTTTAACCCACATGCTACTGACTTGCTTTACGTTTCTATTCTGCTGGAAATGATTGGTAACTAGGGCCTGTGATTTCTGTCGTAGAAATTTGTCACAGATATGGCAATTGCATTCGTGCCCATTGTTATAGGAAAATGTTCTCTAAGAGGTAAGTAAATAAGCACTCATGAATTTCTAACTACAATATAAGTTCCAGTTGATGTTATTGTAACTTCTTCCCATGCTGCCACGTGGCAGCTTCAGAGCTGAAGTTTAGCTTATTTCTCCTCGGTTGACATTGCTTGTTTCATTGGAGGAAGTTTAGTCAACTGCTAAAGTTTAGCTTAATTCTCCTCGGCTGACATTGGTGAAACGTTTTACTAAGTTACTTTTGGTCAAATGCAATGTACTTCAGGGTGGTTGAAAAGTACATCATTCTTTTACTTAATCTATCAAGGAGAAGCTTGCGTCTGGGATTGGCTCGATGGTGACGTGGCACAAGGTGATTGGTGGCAACTTTGCCTTCATTGCAAGTGACTTTTTTGCCCTTTCACCTTTCCTTCTGTGTTTCCCTTCGCCTTTCCTTCCGTTTGCTGTCGACGTTTTTGGCGAAAGTCAGCGAACTGCTCCACCAACTCTGCCCGCTGCAGACCCACTCCAAACTGCCTTCTTGAAGTGATGGACTTGAGATGACCACTCAGTCCCATTCATTCTTTAGCCTCTCTCTCATACATTGTGCATTCCCGAAGATTTGGTCAATGAGATATCTGAAGAGATCCCCATCAAATTCAACTTCCCTGTTCTCCTCTTCTTCCATCTCCCCTTTGTTACGGGAGAATAGATGGTGAAAAAATCAGTTGAGCCATAGTATTCTTGTGCTATAAACATTCTTTGATCTGATCTAATTTAATCAATTTTGCTTGCTTAGGTTTTTGTCCGAGAATAGAACTCCTCTTATTCTCCCTAATTTTTTTCCCTCATGTGTTGGAAGGTGAGAATCATGTACTCACAGGGTTTGTTTTCCCCCTCGATTTTATTATCCTTTTTTTCCCTTGTGCATATTTCTTCCTTATTTTAACCATTCTTGCCATAACCGTTTTGTTCCTTTTTTTTCGCAGGAAATCTTCGTCGCCCTTTAAGGAGAGGAATGGGTTTTATTTTTTCTCTCAGTTTTATTTCCTCTTTTTTCCCCTTATGCATTATTTTTTCCTTACTTTCTTGCCATAACTGTTCTATTTTTTTCTTTTTTCCACAATAAAACTTCGTTGCACTTTAAGATGGGAAATAAAAAATTTATTAATGTTTTGTCTTCTTGTCTTATTGCCTAGGTTGATCTGATTCAAGCATCTTGAAGAGCAATCGTCCAGGAAGAGAAAAGGAAAGAATAGTTTGATGCTGTTGGCTTCAAGTTTTTCTTCATTTTTTTCTGGTATTTTTGGTATCTTTTCTTCGGCCGAGATTGCCACAAGAAGGATACGAAGTGTTGCTTGAGTGCTTAAAATAAATACTAGGCATTGGACCCCGCGGCTATCGCGGGGTGCCCATATTATAGTGTTGTTGAGTGATGAGGAATATAAAATAAAGTAGAAAGAATCATAAATAGAGGGTTATTATTTTGTTGAATATTAGAGTAGTGATTGTAGATTAAGCAAATATGAGATAGTATATGTAAATGTAGAGCGATGTGAAATTGGTATTTATTGTATCTAGTGTAAGAGTGCTAACTGATGGTTTATTTATGAAGAAGATGTTTGTGCAAGAAATAGATTATGAATAGGAAAGCAAAAGGCATGTGTTTTTTTTATATATACATCCTAATTTGAGAGTGTACTTAGGTTAATGTAAGATTTATTTAATAACATAGATTTAGAGTATTTTGTATCATAGAGTTGGAATAGTGGATAGAGAAGTGATAGATTGGATTGATTTATTTATAAATAGATATAGTAAAATTGGTGTGATTTGTATTGTGTTTTTTAAAATTAATACGATCTACAGATTTGATGGATAATATTGGTTTCAAAAAATTTTGTTTTTTTATTTTAATTTAGTGATAAGTAAATATTATTTAAATTAATGGAATATATATTAATTTTTTAAAGTTGATAGGATGGAAAATTAGGCGGAGAATTGCATTGAGAGTGTTATAATTTATTGTACTTTGGGTGTTGGTAGTTTATGTATTCTAGGATGATGATATTTTCATAATTTGGATAGCTAGGATGAGTAAGTGTGCATTGTTGCAGCAGAAAAGTTTATGGAAAGGATATAAAAGAATGGGAAGTTTGTTGAAAAATAAATGGATAATAGATATTTTTTGGCCAATTTTGATATAGTTTGGGTGTTGTGTGATGAGATAAATTAATAATTTGGAATAATTTGATACTATAGCTTGGTAAAATATGTGTTTATTCATTAAGTAGGTTTTTTTTTGTATAAGTAAAGATGATATTGATTTAGTTATGAATAAATGTGATTGAAATAGATGGGAGCTGTATTTTTTTAATTAATAGAATCTGAATAAGTAAAGGATAATATTAATTTTGAGAGCTAATAGATTTTATATTAATAGGTTAGTACTAAATGGATATTATTGAAAGTAAGGTGATGCATATAAATTTTTTTTATAAGAAATGGAAATGATTGCACATGAAAATTAAAGAGTTTAATCACTGTAATTTACAGTAGAATTTTTAAATATTTACTGTTTGATGTTTATGCGACTTATTTTATGGTACTCAAAGTTGTAGTGAATTTTGTATTAATATATATATATAGGTATACGATATATTTTGTAATATGTGTGGATATATATATATATATATGCGTGTGTGTTTAGTATTTTATTTTAGGAGATATAATGGTTTAATTTTTTATTGTTTATATTTTTTGTGGTTTTGTTTGTTTGTTTGTTATATTTTTATTATTTATTTATTTATACACATGTATATATATATATATATGTATATTTAATATTTTATTTGAGCTTGTAAGATTGTTTAATATTGTTTTATCGTGTCTATCTTTTCTAGTTTTGTTTGTTTGTTATATTTGTGGTGTTACTATTTGTCTTGTGATTCATGTGTCAGTGCGATATTTGTTTTTGAGTTGTATCATGTATATTTTTGCTATATATATAGGAGTTCGGTTTTAAGTATTTGTATGTAAATTTCTAGTTGTTTGGTTATATTTTTTTATAGTTTTAGAGAAAAGTTTGTCTTTTTTATTTTGGTTTTCAGTGCTATATTTTTAAATTTTGAAATATTATCAAAGTAACATTTTTGAAATAGAGGGAAATTATCTTGTATTTTTAAAAACAATTAGTTGTATAATGCAAGCTAATACAAAGTGGCACAATTGATTTATATTTATTAGATACACACAAAATTTTTGTCGATATATATATAATTTTCAGAAAATCAATATTTTTGTCGATATATATATTTTGCTGAAAATAAATATATATAAAAAGGTACACAATTAATCATCACTTTGTATTGACCACATTTATGTTATGTTACTCAATCTTAAAATGCAAAAGCTTTAAATTAATAATTTAGTAGTTAACAAATATTATCGAAGTAACATTTTTGAAATAGAGGAAAATTATCCTATATTTTTAAAAACAATTGGTCGTATTAGTGGAAGCTAATACAAAGTGGCACAATTGATTTATATTTATTAGATATACACAAAATTTTTGTCAATATATATATTTTTCAGAAAATCATTATTTTTGTTGATATATATATTTTGGAGAAAATGAATATATATATATATATATATAGATAAAGGCACACAAATAGGATGCAATAATATATATAGATTTGTATAGCCCTAAAAATTCGTGCTGCATTAGGGAATGGAAGGTAGCAACTGGAACAAACAAAACCAAAGAAACAATAATTAAGTGAGATGACATCTAAAGACCATAAGGTACATAAGGTACAAAATTGATAGGGAAATTACGAAGAGACTAGCACAAAAGAGGACAAATTCAACACCGAAATTACAAAATAACCGGCGTCGAAGGAGAATTGAAGCAGTGGACAAAAGAGGACGTGGAAGGAGAATTGCACCAGCGGACAAAAGAGACAAAATCAACACCAAAATTACAAAATAACCGGCGAAAATCACTGTAGCAAGGCCTTCGGCGCTTTATGTAGTTAGAGATATATTATAAGAAAAGCAAGAGAGGTAGAAAGAGAAGAGAAAATAGAAGACCTGAGCACGAGCGAAATTGAAAGCGAGGTAATTATTGAAATCAGGAAACTTAGAATAGTGCTGGAGTTGCGGCCAAATCTCAGACTTATCGGAAGTCAGAGAAATTTGCTGCTCCAGCCCAACTGATTTGCCCAATTAAAGATGCCACAAATTTCTTACTTAGAACCCAAGTTGTAAATCTTGAATTTTTCTTATACCTTCGATTTAAATAGCCGCAGTCCCAAAAAAGATTGGGCCTTTTAGTCTAAATTACCTGTAAATTTGCTATCTTGGGCATTTATGACTCATTTAATGTCACCTCAGCTTAATACCACCTATCTTTACTAATTGGTATCCTCTATTTTGTTATCATAAACTTCCCAGCCAGCCCTGCAATGGAGTAAAAATTGTAGCATTCCAACTAAGCGTTTTCTTCTGGGGGATAGATCTTGAAGATTAGCTTCAAGATATAAAGATGGTTTTATTTAGTAGTGTACTACATGGGATTGTGTATACGGTTGTCTTTGTTTAGTTATAGCTCCATTTTCGTGTACTCTGAGATTGTAAAAGACATTGGAACAGCCAAAGGCTTTGTATTTGTAGATGGGATTAGTGCCATTGGAGAAATAGATGACGCTTTCATTTGTGCCACCTTGGATTGGTGGCCACCTGAAAAATGTGACTATGGAACCTGTAGTTGGGACCATGCTTCCCTTCTCAATCTGGTACTTTCCATTTTCCTGCATTTGCAGCTATTTCATGTTTCATGTTTATGTCTGTGTGTGTGTGTGTGCCTTTTTTAATGTTACCTGCAAGCTTACTACGTTGGTATGCTGAAGTTGTTGATGGATTTAGTCCACATGAACCAATGCCGTCTTTTATAACAAGGGGATGGTGGCTTGTTTGAGCTGTATATTTCAGCTTCAAATTCATTTCCGATTAAAAAGATGCGATTTTTATGCTTTAGACGGAGTGTCAGAAAAGTTTTTTGATGGCTGCGAATTTCACTCTGATGCTTTCAGCAATGAAGTTGTAAAAGGGGAAGGAGACAATACTTGTCGCTTATCATTTATGCTCTGTTTTGTTTGCCTTCTTTGATTAAAGTCCAAAAGATCTTGATTGTGTTCTGAGAGAGATGTTAACGAATTTCAAATTGTCCAAAATGATTCTGGGCTATTATATGCCGTGGCCAATTTGAATTAAAACATTAGTGTTTAATGGACTGGTTTGATCTGTTTCTTGGTTTATTTGCAGGATCTTAACAACATAATTTTATTAAATGCAGTCAGAGGTATTAACTTTTTCTGGCTTTTTTGATTACTAAAAACGGCATTCTAACGTTATAGTCCTGTTATGGGAGCTCAAGTTGCTATCTTCCCCTCATTTTACAGCTTTTTCACTATTAAAGATTAGACTTGGGGGCACCTTGCAAGATAATGTCATATATCAAACTCAGAGTAATCAACGCTGCCATTCATTTGTTAAGAATTCTTCAAAGTTGTTTGGCTTCGCTCAAGGGTGGGTGCCTTCCTTCATCTTGACGGGATGAATTAAACTCCTTTTTCAAGAAATCTCTGGGTACGTAAGAAACACCACCTTGGTTAGTTAGACTCAGGGGCGGATTTAAAGAGGGGCACTGGGGGGCCCCTTAAATTCCTATAATAGTTCTATAATTTTGACATAATTTTAAAGGTGTCCCCAGAATTTTTTTTAGAAAAAATGTGAAAGAATGGGTCACAAAATTTATATCATTCACTTTCCTCCTCTGGTCCCCATTTCCCCCCCCCCCCAACAGGGCCAAGTACCAATTTTATCAGTCATTACTTTTGATCCCCACTCCCCAAGTTCCATTTACTCCTCTGGTCCCCCATTTCCTTTCACAACCCGACGACCCCTCTTCTTTCACACCCCAACTAACAACTTTTTTTATTTATCACTTCATCCAATCATCATTAATCATTTACTTCCTTTGTCCCCACTCCCCAATTTCTCTTTCCTCCTCTGACTCTTGGTTGTCCCCACTCGCCAACATACATACGAGAGCCACTTTTTCTTCCACAACCAAAACTTGTTACTCTTTCTCTTGATCACTTCATTGATTTAGAGATTGCACCAAAATCAATTGATCTTCTGGGACCTGGGTCCGCCACTAATTTGCAGCTCTTTTTACCAACTTTAAGAGACCATCAAAATCAGGTTCTAAACAATTACTTATTATTATTATTATTTTAAATTTGTTTGCAAATATATTTCTAGAGCATGAGACTATTACTATTTTAAAGAAATTTGAAAATTGATTAGTTAACGTAATAACTAATAAATGGGTTATTTGATAAATATTTTAACTTGTAAAATGGTGATTTTATGGATTTATAATTTATTTTTTATTTTCCTTGATTAGTTTCTTATATTGGAGTTAATGTAATGATGAATAGAGGACCATTTGACATATATTTTAACTTTTAAATTATTCTTGTATGGATTCTTTTGTCTAATTAACTTGATTAGGTTCATATGTAGTGATTAATGATTTGATATAGTAATGAATAAATAAGTCATTTAATAAATAACTTTAATGATTTGACATATATTAATGATTTATCTTTTTATGTTTTTCATGGAATATACATATCATTTGTACTTGTTGGTGAATTTATTTTTTTTACTTAAAAATTAAAAAAAGAGTAGATAAAAAATTTTAGTGTCATTTTTACCCTCACTAAGATTTTTTCCTGGCTCCGCCACTGGTTAGACTGGTAATTATTTGTCATTATTCTCATCGATCTGAAATTAATGAATCACTGCCTTCATTCCAGGGCTGAAATTATATTTGGTTTGAATGCTCTGAATGGGGAGGAGAATAAGGTCCGATGGTTCAGCAGTTGGAGCTTGGGATTCCTCAAATGTTGAAGCTTTTATTCGTTACACTGTTGAAAAGGGCTACAACATATATGGTTGGGAACTTGGTAATATCATTTACCTTTCTATGGTTAGCCTACTGCAGAAATGTTTCTTCTCTGTTTTTATATAGTTTTTTCAAATGATTTAGATAGTTTGAGATTAGTTTCGGATGGTAATTTTTCATCATCTATTTTGGCCAGGGAATGAACTTTGCGGCGGTGGAGTTGGGACAAGAGTTGCACCTGATCAGCATGCTTCTGATACAATTGTACTACACAACAAAGTGCAAGAAATCTACAAGGATGTAGCAAACAAGCCAATTGTTTTAGCGCCGGGAGGATTCTTTGATGTCAACTGGTTTACAGATTTTTTGCGTAGGACCAACAATGCTGTAGATTTGTATTGGAATAGATTGCCTTTCTTTTTTTTTTTTTTTTTTTATTTAAATCAGATGGTGAAAATGATTTGCCTCACCTACTTATATGGCTATAATTTGCTGAAGAAAATGACCTTTTGTTTATTCAGGTTAACCCAAGCTTTCGCCTTTCTTGGATTTCTTCCGGAGCTGGAAACAAAAATGGCCACCCGTGAAAAACAACTGGTAAGGGAAAACGGAAGATTTGTTGTATGATTTTGGCAAGTGAATTTATTCTGGCCACCCGCTCTTTTTATACATATCATTCCTGGTTTCCATTTTTTTCTTGTACAACGAATCTTTGCAAATCATAGGCCATTGTTTTACTTCTTTTAACGATTTGTTACGATTAGATGTTTACCATTTACCTAAGAGTTGGGTTGTTCTTTGTATAAATTTTAACAACTTTTTTTTTGTATAAAATTCAACCACTTGATTAATTGTTCTTTGTAATTTCGTTATGCATTCACCATTACATTTGACCATGAATCAATGGAGTGATTTACTTATCATTGACTACATTTTTAGATGAAAATTTTGACAACAACAAGTCAAGTGGCTACATTTGACAAAGTAGATTAAAGCTCAGAAGCTTTTATTCATTTTATTTGTTCTCATAACTTCCTTCCTGGTAATTTTTGTAAAATAGAGATCACAAAGTGTGTAACTTCTTCTTTGAATAACTTATCACCAATACAACATAATTAAAACCAAAAACGTTCTAAAGTTTGTAGAAATCAATGTATTTTTCCAACAATACACATTTGTATTTACAAGGTAAACAAAAAGAAACAAATGTAAATTTACTTCTATACAATGCAATTACTAATAAATTCCACAAAAACAAATTATTTTATGTGAAAAATATAACTATGACTACTACAAAGCTATTGTTTCATCAATTACTACCGATGAATTCATTCCAATGGGCGCTGGCTGTGCAGAGCACAGCCCACCCCTACTAGTACTCGTACATAAATGAGTTTTACCAAATCCCTCGAGCTCTCAAATCTACAATTACATAGATACCTGACCGGAACCAATTAACGTATCAAAATTACCTTATTTAGAAACTCAAATAATTAGAGGTTGGTCGAGATATATAAACGTAATATGCATTACATTTTAGCCATCTACAATTTAGCACTTTTTTTTACATAACTTTTTTATAATTTCAAAAGCTACACGTGATCCTCCTATGATAAGAAAGGTGAATAATCTTTACTTGCGGCCTCCTATGATTAAAAAAGGTGACTAATCTTCTTACTTGAGAGGAGGGCTTGGAAGTTGTATGTCAAACGATTATTTTGAAGCTCAGACGGACAAACAATGTTGTTAAATTCGGACCGGATAGCGACTCGATTAAATTATAAGGTTAGGGATCAACTGGTTCAGACTGTTCTCAAAGACCTGCTGACGTCAGTTTGATGTCATAATTATTTTATATTTTTATAAATTTCAGAAATATTGAAATTAGGTTCTTGGTTATATTCAACTAATCATATAAAATATTCCAAAATAGCAACCAAATAACCTAAAAATTATATATAAAAATGTAAATCCGTTGGGAAGCACGGTCCAATGGGAATCAGAGGAGGAGAATCTGAGAATGTGGAAGCCCGGTCCAATGGGAATCGTCGTCATGAAAATTGAAAGCACAATTTAATGGAACTTGACCGTCCTAATGACTTTGTATTCAGTGCAAAACTACAGTTTCCAGAGCTGCAGCTTAAATAAGTTTTGCGACCATAAACAATAGGTGTTACTGTGGTGGTCAATAATGAGATTGAGACCTGTGTAAGTTGGCCGAAGCCACTATTTACTGGCTATATTAGGTGGAGTCTAACTTGTTTGGATATCATATTATTTCAAATAATATTTCGCTTGCATAATAAATACATTTTTCAACTCACCTTTTTATATTTCCAATCACTTTTCTATCTCAAATACATCACATCACAAAAGGTGCTACAGTAATTATTCCAAATAATATTTCAAATAACACTCTATCAAGTACATATTTAGTACTAGTACTGTTAAGTTAACTTGTGACGAGGAGAATGCTCCTTCCATGGGGCTGAATGAATCAAGGGGTTGTGTCCCATGACGAAACAGCTACGTTGAAGATACAGAAATCTGGTAGCTGTCAATTCCAATTTTATGAAGGTGAATTTAAAATGAGTACTAGCGCAGTTAGAGCATTTGGCAGACCGTCTTCCTTATTCAAGATAACCACAGACAAGATCATTGTTCTTGTATGACTTCTAACACGATGTGCTCCTCCATGGTTTTGCAGATTGTTGTACTTTTTGGACTGTTTTGGTTATTTTTTTGTTGGACAGACCCTTGTTAAGTAGGGATGAACTTCTTCATATGACTCATTCTCTGTTCTGGGGTAGTTGAGCATTTTTTTTTGTTACGTGAGGGAGAAACTAAAATTCATACCCTCACGTTAATGAATCCATCTTCAAAAATGAATTTGCTTCCCAAGAGATGTGAGGGTGAAACTTTTCCAAAGTAACTATTCCTAGGTTATACTAATACATACAATAATATTAGGCCCATTTAGCCAAAAGTGACATGCAACCTGCTCCCAGCAGCAGTGAAAAGTTGGCTCCAAATTGGAGCCTTGAGTTATTTTGAAGTCTGGGATTCATAAAATCGGCAGCAAGGAGATCAACAAGTGCCATATAAACTAAAATTCCAGCTGACGCAGAGTTGAAGATGCCCTCCACAATTAGAGCTGTTGTGCTATTCTCATCATAGATGTTTGAAATTCCTATACCAATCGCAACTCCAATGGGCGTTGTCAGGGCAAAGAAAATTGCCATTACTGTGATAGTCTTAGCCTTGAATGTTGCCTGCAAAATCAACACAGCATCCAGATGGAAACAAGATCAACTCAATGATATGTTAATTGCTCTATTATCCTATCCCTCCTCAAGCAATAATAAGAAGGTAAAAGTGTTTTGCTTCTGTAATCAGCACACCATGATAGCATAGCAAGAATTCCATGTACTATCAAACTGTAAACAGGGCTGTAGGGCGTAGCCAGTCAAATCGCATTATCCACCTTTTATTTTCTCACTGACCATTCAACATTGTGGGCAGAGATGCTTTGACTGTGAAAATGGAATGTGATGGCTTCCAAAATGGAAAAGGACACTTGGTATTAGCAAGCACCATCAGTGACATGGATGCACCTTCACTGGTTGGCTAAATTAAGCAGGTCCTCTCTTTTTCTCTCTCTCTCCTTTTTTTTCTCTCCCATTTTGGTTGGGGGTGGGGGGTTTAGAGTTTACTAGAGTTATTGCAGAAAGTTCCCAATTGATTATCAGTTGTTTACTTTTGACTAAAGATGGGAAAAAGGGAGTTCTTTGAGAAGATGCATGACCTACAAAAAAAGAGACGCAGAAAGCTTATCACTTATCAACGTGCTAGTGAGGGCTGTATCTAGCTAATTGGGGTCTCAATAATATATAGAACCAAAAGATACAAATAAAGATTGACTTGCCACTTCGATAGATGAACTTGCTAAAGCTTTACAAATGCCCTGTTCAAGCTTTACAAATGCCCTGTTCTATCATATGTACGTGCCTGAACAGCATATGAGGCAGCAATGAATAGGGCAGTAGATTACTGTGCAAATTATAGTACCTGAGATATGCAACCTCCCAAGCCCATGCCTTCAAAAAGTTGATGAAAAGTCAATGCTGCTACAAGGGGTTTGATTGTTTTGGGACTCTCTGATGCGCCCAAAGATATGCCAATGACCACAGAATGCACCACAATTCCCATCTCCAAAACCTGTTCAAAGTACAAAGCCCATCATCATATGTATAGTGAACTACAACTCTGATCTCCAAAACATAGTAGTACTTCCTTTGTTTCAATTATTTTGTATGCTTGGGGATTCATTTTTTAAAAAATAGTGATTTAATTATGATGTTCGTACTTTTTTTTTTCAATCTTATCATCACACATTCAAAATTCGAATTTGAATGGTAATATGCATATGATTAAAAAAGAAAGGATTGTATTAAAAGAAGAGACTAAAATGTGTATAATAAACATTTTGGAATGTTCTAACATGGAAAATATGACACTTTCAGATGATAAAAGAGTATTAAGTTGAACTAAAGTGCTCATCGTTCAATTTAATGATTGGAATGAATCTAGAAAAGTTCACCTTCATCAATCAATTTAAGTTATTAGATTAATTCTAATACCAACCAATTAAGTTCAATTTATTGATTGGAATGAATCTAGAAAAAGTTCACCTTCATCAATGAAATTAAGTTATTACATTAACTAATTCTGTTTCCAACCAATGAATCACAACCGAACTACAACCAATCTGATGATGCTTGTGCTAGCTTTTCGTTTTTGTATTATTGATTTTAGAATCTCAAACCCCATCAGCAAATAAGGTAAGAAACTTTAGTGGAGCAAAAAGTAGCATTTTGCAATCTCAATGGCTCGTCAAGTCATTTGGGTGGCCTAAGAAACAATCTCGACCGGTTGAACCACTCATTTCTATCGGTCAAATTATTAAACTGAACAATTAAACCGGATTTTGGTCGAGCTCTAATTGAATTAGATAACAATCTGCTTGTCCAAAAACGAACTCGCAAGAAAGGCAAATCATAGACCAGAAGTTTAATTAAAAATAAAAAAAAAATTTAAGAAGACTTTCCTCAAAATTCGATCGCACGAAACAGATTAAAAAAAGGAATTGGAGAATCTAAACCTCTACAATCAATTCATATATATTCCTCAAAGAACTTTTTATGAGAGGTAAAACAAGATTACTATATATTTATATATAATATAAAGAAAAAGAAAAGTGACCTGTGAAACAACACGATGCCGAATCAGGGCTGATGAACTGGACTCCTCATTTGATGACAAAGTAGAGCCATGAGCATGGCCATGAGTTGCATGTGTGTGAAGGTGGACATGAGCTTGATGATCACCAACTTTTTCTGCGTCCCCAGAGACTGGGTTGGCCTTACAAAAATGGGACCTCTGGTAATAGCTAGTAGCAAAAGTATCCACCATCAAAGTCCCAATAGCCGAAAGCATGGCTACAAAGCCAGAAAAAGGAAACCCCCAGGGATTTTCATTCAAACATGGACTAGTCAGGCTCTCAAATGCATCTGGTAAAACATGGACCATCCCAGTAGCTAAAATGACCCCTGCAGCAAAAGCCTTAATCATGAAAAAGATATCATTTTCAGGCGAAAAAGATGGGAAGGTTTTGCTCAAAACTGGGACTGACACCCCAATACCACCAGCAATGAGAATTGTAGCTATGGCTACCAATTTGTACTTTAGAGCCTCTGCTCTATTCTTCCCTCCTTCAACCTCTGATTTGTCACACGTACATTCAGAAAATACAGAAATAGGGAGGAGAAACAATAGAATGACTAGCAAAAGAGTAAAGCTCTTCATGGCTAGGAAAAGTGTGGTAATGAATGGACTGTGAAGACGTGAACTATATATATACCTAAATTGGTATAAGTTGTGGGACTTTAGAATTGATAAAGAAAAGATGAGAATGTGATTATGGCGACATGCAATGCAGCAGTGTTTTTGGAACTGAGAAAAGAAGGACAAATGTTCGGCGATTTGGGGCTAATGACGACATTGTGTGTTAATTGAGCCAAGTTGATTGTGATGATTAATTGTGCTGACAACTTTAGTGTGATTAAATCTTTACATGTACTTCTACCTACGTATGTCCAACTAATTTCTTGGTATTAGGATCTGGTGCGAAATTGAATCGTATGTAACATTAGCATGAGCCACTAATTTAATTTGTCTGGTTTATGATTAACTTCCTGTTCGAAACTTAGGCCATGTTTTGGAGGTTACCAAGGACAGTTCTAGGCTTTGGGAGGAAGTAGACTAACACTAACGTTTTTTTGTTTTGACCATATAACAGGCCCTTAACATCTTAAGTAAATATAAAAAGAAGAACATGCACCAGCGATTATGTAGTAAGATGTCTCTAACTTTTGCCCAACAACATTCTTTAACATTAGTTTATTCGGATTCTCTAATAAATCAGGTTAGGCCACAGAATCCTGTGTATGTATCTTTCCCAGAACATACACACACACACACACAGAGTCTGATGGGTCTTCACTTTTATTTGGAGGTGGATGTTCATCAAAACCTTTATGATCAGTATTATGACCTGGACAACCACTATTTGACCTCCTTTTTCATTTTTAAACATTTTAAAGATTTTCTCTTTGAGATATTATCAGCTGAGTTTTCTGTACCCAGTGTCCTGTGACAAAACAAATGATGCAAAGTCTCCATTTACCTTTTTTTTTTTTTTGTCAATCTTCATTTTATCTATAAAATCCTACACTATCATAATCTAAGGGGGAGACTCAACTGAATCTAGAGAGATCGATGTGTACTACGCACCCTTCTGAATTTTTTAAAAAATCACTTAATATGGTAATTAATGTGCCTACCCTACCAAATTTTAAATAACTTAGTGGTAGCCACCAGCCTTTGGGCTGGTGGTTCTCCATTTACCTTCTACTAGAAGGGATCTCTATTCTTTTTTCTGTTTGAGTGACTGAGAAAATCTCTCACAGTTTCAGCGTATATGTCTAATTTACCACTGTGGTAGTGTCACAGTTGCTTACTTTCAGCGAATGGTGGGGTTTCAATTGAATGTGGAATAGACCCTCTAACATTCTAACTCAGGTGCCCACATGCATGAATGAAGCCAATTAATTCATCAGGACCATAAGTGGCCGATATACTTATTTGCCACTTTTTAGGCTGCATTCGATAAATCTGAAAAAAATTGAAGTCTGAAATTTGAATCTATTAAATTACCGGATTGTTAAATACTAAATTTGATATGTTTGAACATATATGATATTAAGTGATGAGTGAATAATTTATTACTTATTTTTTTAAAACAAATTTTGTCTAGAAATTTAGTGTTATTTAATTGATTCATAGATTCTATTTTTATTTATCAAAAATGTGTCTATACATGTTAATATATATCTGCCCTCATTGGTTACTGTCTCCTGCTTTTGGTTTGCTTTACCTCTTCAGATTTTGTGAAACCAATTAACGTATGGCGGCAGCATATAAGCATCAAGACTAGAAAAACCCTAGGAGCTAGTAATGTCCTTAAGCAGAAATCTGTAACTTGGATCTTTAACATTCATAAATCATAGATGCTAGTTCAAAAAATGCCCACTAGAAAGTGCTCTACATCGTTGTTACAACTACGCAGTCAATTGATACCCATTGATGTCCAATTTTTTTTTTTTTTTTTTTTTGAGGAATTGATGTCCGGTATTAGCCCGTCAAAATTCTTTATGTATGACTAGATTCCTTTGAAAAAAAGAAGGGTCAGAAACGCTTGACTGAGGTGCCAGTTCACCTTCATCCATTCAAATCAAGCAACTTTATGCTATGCCAAAAAAGACTAGCTAGATCGGAATTCTGTGCTCTTACTCTAGCTTTTGGCCCTTTCCTCCTTAGATTATTTTAGAGAATACATCAATTATGGTAAAGAAAGAAAAGCGGGTATAATAGCACGATCTTGCTTCTATTCTTGACAGTTCGTCCACAGCACAGCACCATAGGTAATTAAAAACTTGTGTTGCACTTTTTATGGCTGTGTGTAGTCTGGGCTCAGCCTTAGTTAATTTCTGGTGAAGGAAAGCTGAATTTGACAAAGATCACGGGGATAAGGGTCGTCTCACCATTCCTTTTTTGTGGTCATTTCACTTGTCAAAATATATCGTGTCCTTTGCCCAATCATGCAGCCAAGAAGGAAAAGAATGACACCTTACCGGACAATTATTATTGTGAAGTAGTACAGGAGTAAACGTTAAAGGAACTGTCCTAAAGATCGTCACCTTCATTCTCTTGGAGAAGCTAACAAATAACAACTTGCTGATTAAAGTTATTTTTGTCGTGAAAAAATATCTAGATATTTACATCCTGTGAAGAAGAAAAGAGTTTGGGGAAAATTTTTTTTTTTTTTTTGTATTTCACATTAGTTACAATAATATAGGGCTTGCTTACAATATGATAAGGTACAATGAATCTGGAAAAAAAATAAAATGGTAGCTAATATATTCTATCTCTATCAATGGTAACTAAACTATTTTATCAGTATCAAATATGTAATTGACATACAATTTAAAATCCAAAAATAGATATCTATAACTCACTCCGACACTCCCCGATGCATAGATATCATAGACGTCCAACTTCATACCAGTCAAGTGAGTTGTAGAAGTTCTTAATCGATACAACTTTTAGTGAGTATATCAATTAGTTGATCTTCAGATTTTATAAATGGAAGGTGTATCACTATATTTTCAAGATTTTGTTTAATGAAGTGCCGATCAACCTCTACATGTTTAGTTTGGATTTTGAGAAATGTCAATGGTTGTCTTATCATCACAAAACAAATCTATTTCAAAAGTTGGAACAAGATCGATATCGATAAGCAGTTTCTTAAGCCAAAGAAGTTCACATAGCCTTTGGCCATCTCCCTGAACTCCGCTTCTGCACTAGAAAGAGCAACCGCTCTCCGTCTCTTGTTTCTCCTTGTAACTAAATTGCCACCTACACATGTAAAGTAGTCTCAAGTCGATTTTTGATCGGTAGAGTCTCCCGCTTAATCAGCATCTGTATAGCCTCGAATATTGAGGTGATTATTCTCAGAAAACAAAAGGTTTCTTTCAGGTGAATCCTTCAAATATCAAAGTATCCAAATCATGGATTCCATATGCCTTGCTACACCATCAGCATAAGTAATATCAGGACGTGTATGAAAAACATAAATCAACTTACCAACTAATCTATGATATCTTTCGCTATCAGTCGGCTTCACATTCCACTGTGGTTGTGACATTTGTTATCTAGATTCATAATTCGCCATAATCTAGCATTGGGAACATGTTGGATTCCAACTTCATTAAGCCAATTATTTCTATCTGGGAAAGATAGGTTCCAACTAATTTTTCTGGATCATTGCTAGCTGCCTTTGCATTGGTTGATCATTGCATTACCAGACGTGATTTTAAGGTGAAACAATAATATTAACACTACAATAGCTAATCCATTGAAAAAAGGATCATCTCAAAATATTAACACCACATTAGCATGGAATAAACACAAGAACTTGTGGCATAAAACTATCAATTGAACAAGTTAAACATTAGTAGAGAATAAGAGGTAAAGTACAGTCACAGGGAGACTGTTCCTTTCTTCTTTTAGCTGACTTGAGAACATGACTGATTTATTGCCGCTACGTAGAAAGCTTGTTCCTCGACCTTTTCCATCATAGCAGAGAACTTTTCTTTTGGATCACACATTATACTATGCAACAAACCTCAAGCTTTGACCTGAAAGTCTTGTTGATTTAAAATTCATTGAATATGGAGTGATGGATTCCACTTGGGTATTACTGTTGCTACCCCAATCCAAATGCCTGAGTTGTCTTTGAACAAGACAAATTTTCAAAGGTGCAGAGGGAATCTATTTTTTTTCATGTGATTTTTCACCAATCCTTTTGGATACACCTTTTTCAAAGTTGATATCTGCGAAATGATCACCTTCACCCCATTTTTTTTTTTTAACGAAACAAGAACTAAATTTAATTATTATGTACAGGCTATACAAAACTAACGTGCTTAAATAATGCAGTGACTACTTACCTTGTATACAGAGGTTTTTTTTTTGGTTCTTTCTTTTTGATCATACAAGCATAGAGTTCATTATATTTAAGGGTAGCTAGTTAATTTATTTAAGGCTACCACTAATTATATGGAAACAATAATCTTCTAAAGAGATGATAATTTTTTTTTCAAACTCTAAGAGACCCAAATTGCAAGAATGTATGGAATCAACACCCCTTAGTGTTTAAACATGCAAATCTTCTGTAGAAACTAATGATTAGAAGACTCAGGCAAATTAGTATTTAGGATTAATTCCCTATTCCAAATAGTATATCTGACGATCACTTGGCCCTGGTAATCATTCATTCACATCAAATCATTTCTAGTGTCTATTCTATAGGATAACACGTAGCTTGATAGCCTACAAGTCTTAGAATTATGGAGCAAACCAGATAGACCCACAGGCTTAGGATTCTCCATCAATATTGTTTGGGTGAACTACACAACAAAACCCTCAAAAGATAGATTCCTCATTTTGCCTCATTGTCAGATTGAATTAATCAGCACAATAAGATTTTTAATTTTCATTAATAATAATTTTTAAAATTATCATTAATCGTACGTATGATCAATTTAGCAACCTCATATTGAATCCAATTTTGGCGTGTGAGGAACCCTTGTATTGTTACACAAGCATAGTATGCCTTTGATCAAATCGATATCTTTCTCCACAATCATGAACTTCATTTATATCTGTGGAGATATATTTGTGTGTTCATATGTTTCTATCAAAATATTGCTTTTATTGATGGGGCACATATGCTGTGTTTTTGCAATATGTGCATCTAAAATGACAAAGAAATTAGGTCCAAATGCAATGCGAGGTTTCCTAGATTCAATTTATTGTATCACATTCGCAATAATAGAAAATTGTAGGAGTTAGTTTGATCTAGTTTTAGACAACAGGGGGCCTAATCAAGAATTGCATATTTGTTGAGGGTGGAATTTGTCATAAATCATATTTATTGCGATTGCCTCTCAATTTGAAGGAATCTGGTTGACTCCTGTTCGGGAGGCAACAGACAAGGTACATACATTCTCAGAGCTGATGAATTTTCTTATAATAATTAATGTGTTCAATGGTCACCACCAGTTCTGGACAAATCCACATTCCTCCTGTACAAATATCCCAAGTACGGAAAAGAAAAAGTGCAGACCATGGAAGTTGAGCAAAGGTAAATAGGGACTGAAAGTGAAAAGGATAGCTTGAGAGGGAGGTAAATTTTTAACATGCTTTTGCATACCATTATTACACGAGTACTAATGTTAGCTTCACCAAATTAAGGTTTTTTATATGGTAGGAATTAGGATTTAGGATGTCAAAGCCTGTTTATGGGTAATTATAATCACAAGTCTCGAATTTCTAGCATTTCTTTTCAATATCTCTTTGGAATTGAAATTTCCAGGACTCAAAAAATAAATTTAAAAAATTAATGTTGTGTTTGGATTGTATTTTTCTAGATTTTTTGTAGAAAAATTACTGTAGCGATTTGATATATATGAGGTAAAAAGGTAATTGAAAAATGTGTTCACGAAAAATGTTTTGAAAAATTGCTGTCCAAACAATATAAATTCTTAAGAAAGCAACTTAATAGATGACACATGGGCATAAAAATTTTGTCCGTGATACTCTTAACCAAGATAGCTGATTATCATGATAGGAAGCACACCGTTATTAAAATGATTTTAGGGCGACAAAGTGTTACTCACGCCTAATTTCTGCAGGGTTAGTGTAATAAAATCTATTTTGGGAAAGGTCAGATTAGATGATGCGGAGAAGGAAAATTAAGTAAAAAATTTTAAATTCAAAATCTC
Source organism: Coffea eugenioides (assembly GCF_003713205.1). Lineage (NCBI taxonomy): Eukaryota > Viridiplantae > Streptophyta > Magnoliopsida > Gentianales > Rubiaceae > Coffea > Coffea eugenioides. The sequence continues at coordinate 7,335,314 of NC_040043.1, read as the reverse complement.
TCATTTATACTAAAAGAAAGAAAAAGGCTTATTTTTGAAGGAAATGTTGGGTTAAATGATGACGTAGAAAGAATTGTAATTTGTAAGTAAAGATTATTCCAATTTTGAGTGTATATAATTCTTGGAATGGGAAAGCGCACTTGGAATGGTTTTAGAGTATGATGAGGCCATCAGGACGGAGGAGCACTCACAAAAACAGCAACACATGTGAGGACAAATCAAGTCACCAATTTGACCATGGGACAATTACTACCAAACATCCCTGTTCAAGGTCACCAATTTGACCATCGGACAGTTTGTACCAACATCCATGTTCAGCAGCAACAAAAATCCTCAAACTTCTAGAATAGGCATTACTCCAAGAAGCCAAGCAGGCCAGCTACAAGCAACTCGGGCTATCAGAGAGGAAGACAGGGAATCTAATGCAAGATCATGCAGAAGCAGTGATGGTTGCTCTAATTAAAGCAGCTGAGCAATGATGGAGAAACATACAAATAGAAGTGGAGAACCAATAGCTTAGCTGCTTACACACACAGATTCAGCAGCTAAACTCCAAGGCAACATTCATTGAAGATATCAAGTCCCACGGTAGCTTACTGTTTTCACAGTGCTCCTTTTGTTTTTGCGCACGGATAGATTAGATAATGCTACATCTTTTAGCATCTATAATGCTTTAGGCATATGGATTCGTGAAGATTTGGTTAATCCTGTCCTTCACTACTAACAGCACATCTTATGTAGTTGATTGGACCTTCATCCACAAATCTTTGGACCGTTGTCTAGATTTTGTACATTTTGTCATCATCAATATAGCTATCGTTTTGTGGAAAAGTATTTCGTTTGAATTAATTATTTTTTAAGGTGTTTTGATGATATAGCTATCATTTCGGGGAAAAGTGTGTTTTGAAGGCGTTTTTGAAATATTTTACTGTAATAATATATATGAAAAATTTTTTACTTTTAATGTTTTTAAGGGTGTTTTACCTACCATTAATCCCCAACTTACCACTCTCTATTTATTTTGCCGTTTATGAAACTTGCAAGAAAGCTTTGTCCCATGAGAAAAGAAAACAATCCTCCAGCACATGCGGCCTTAGGCTTAGTTTGGGAGTTTAGGATAGAAAAGAAAGGAAGGGAAAGCGTAAGTTATGAGAGAAGAGAAGAGATTGTTATGTTGTTTGGGAGTTTTGAGAATTAATGGAATAATTTTGGATATGGAAGTTATTAAATATTTGTTCAAGGCATTTTTAAGGACAAAATTCGCATTTTAGAAAAATTAACAAGTTTTCTCCAAACTTTCTCTCAATTTCCTTCCAATTTGGGAGGAAACATTTTGGTCACTATTCATCCTCCCATTTCCTTTCTTTTCTTTCCTACTTAAAACTACCAAACAAAAGAAACTAAAGCTTTCACTTCTTTCCCTTTCTCTTCCGTTCAAATCCTCAACTCCCAAAGGTGCCCTTAGGGTTTGAGGAAGGAGGAGGGGAGAAAAAGGAAGGGGGAGGTGGGTGGTGGTGTGTTAGGTGGAAAGAGAAAATGTGGTAGCTTTTTTTTTTTGTATATTTGTAAGTTATTTTTGAGATATTGTATGAATTGTGTTTTTGAAGTTGTTTTTATTTGTCTATTACTGTAATATTGTATTTGAAAAACTAGTTTGTGAAAACGGGAGAATCCAAGCAAAGTTATAAAGATTGTCTATCATACTTAAAAGTACATTACATAATTATGACGTAATGAATATGTATAAGTTCAAATAAATAGTAATTGAACAGAAATGTTTCAAAATTATGTAAATAATTTTTAATAAATTATAATCTAGTCAAAAAGTGGTACACCTTTTTTAAAACTCGTTTCTGTAAGCTTCTCCCTTGCTGGCACACTAGTAGGGCTGCAAACGAGTCGAGCCGAGTCGAGTTTTGAGCTAATCGAGCTGAGTCTCGACTGAATTTTACCAAACTTGAACTCGACGAGCCGGCAATTTTCAAGCTCGAGCTCAACTCGAATCAAGTCGAGCCGAGCTCGAGCTCGAAAAAAATAAAAAATAATTATTTTATTTTAAAAAAAATAAATAAAATAATATTTTTTTCTTAATAAATAATAAAATATTAAGGATATATACGTAATTTTACTATGAAAATAAAAAATAAATATATAATATACGTAATTTTATTATTAAATAAAAATAACAATAAAAAAAAATATATATATATATACTCAAGCTCGCGAGCTAACGAGCTTAATATTCTGAACTCGAGTTTGACTCGAGTCGGCTCGAACTCGACTCGAGCTTGACTCGAGCCGCTCGCGAAAGGCTCGATTCGTTTGCAGCCCTACACACTAATAAAGAAGTCTATCTAGCATTAAAAAGTGGGTTGTTAAAGTGATGAGAAGTTGTTAACTAACAAGTAGCCTATGTTTTGAAAATTGGATCGAATCGATCGATTTGATTGGTTAATTGCAAATCGGTCATGTCTCCAATCCAATTTAGCAGTTGATCCAAAAGTTTAATTAAGCCAATCAAATCTGATTAAGAATGAATAAAAATAAAGAGGTTAATCTGGAATTCACTAATTTTTATTTTTTAAACAAGAATTTCAAATTTATCCAAATTTTTTAATACTAAAATAAATAAAAAAATAATTAAATCTTCGAATCACAGTTAAATAGACAAACCAATTGAACCGTGAATCGGAAGTTTTTTCAGTTTGTTTCCGGGTCCGGATTTGGAAACATTGCAAGCAACCACCATTCCTATCCTATGCTGGCCTCAATCCACCAGCCCACTAATAGTTTTAAGGCGCCACTTGTTGGGTCAACTTTCTTGAGGAAAGCTGTCGGCCAATTTTGGTATGGGTTTTCTTTTCAAGTAGAAAAAGAATTAAAATTTTGTGCAAACTTCACCTTGCGAGCACACTTGTATAGAGGTCTACCAAACATTAAAAGCCGGGCTTTTAAAGTGTTTAATGCCGGGCTGTTAAAGTGGTATGAAGTTGTGAACTTAAAAGAAACAAACCATTCCTAGATGTAAGGGCAACGGGGCTGGGTTGGGGCGTGGCCTACAAATTCCCTCGTTCGGGCTAATAAAAATTTGTTATATAATTTTATTATAGTTAAATTTTAACAAATAATCAAGTACTAAAATATCAACACATCACCAAATTATTATTCAATGTAATTTCACAATTGAAACTTATAAAAACAATCAAACAAAAGTTATTTGAATACAATCCAATATGATGAAATAAATACAACTAAAGTAGTCAAGTTTAGTTCACTTTTTGCACAATTACAATCACTAATTCATTATTGTTCTTGTGCTTTTTTTTGAGAAAAAAATGTTATTGTATTAAGTGTAATTAGAGATTTAGTATAAATGTATTAGTAAATTTAGTATAACCAATTAATAATTTGTGTTAGTAAACATATATAATTATTAGTATAATTGATAATATCAATTATATTACATATACTAATATACATTATATAATACATATAGCTAATAATATCATTATCATAAGTTTGTAACTAATTAAATTATATATTATATATATAGTCATATATATATATATATTTATATATTTATTTTTTAAAGCGGGTGGCGGGGTATATATTTATATATTCCCCCCCCGCCCCATTGGCTCCCATTGCCATCCTTAGATGTAAGAGCACCTCAACAAGTTGTAATTTCACATAAATAACTTGTAATATATTTTTATAACAGAAATGTTATATACGATTACTGTTCCTGTGAGCCCCGTGAAAATTAGTTATGTCGGAATTACGTAGCGCATTCTAATCCTTACAACTTAAATTTTTGTCTTGCTAGCAAATTTGGATCCATAAATTGTTAGGAACTACAATCATTCCTGCTCTTTGTCCGTTTTGGTATGAGCTTTCCTTTCAAGTTGCATTAAGTCATGTGTTCAAATAAAAAAAAAATTATTTGGGCAATATATGTCTCATTGATTTCATTGAAATTGTGTTTTGTGAAACTATCTTTTAAGTGGGATTAAATGATAAATCCTTAGTTTACAGTGTATTGTTTGGATCCTCTATTTTGTGAATGAATCCAACATAATCACCCATATTCCTCCTTCGGAAACTCTCTGTCAAGTTTGATAAAAATACAACAGATTTTGATGTAGTTTGTGCTAAACGTATTCAAATAACCATTTCATTGCATCTTATTAAGGATTTTCTTGGACCTTAAAACAATCTATATGGATGCATTATGCCGGAAGGAAAGGCAAAGCTCAGTTTGCAAACCCCTCGAAACCGTTTTATTCATCGTTCAAAGCTAAACTTCCAAGTCCCATTATATAATTCAAAGCTAAATTATATTACTGCTGATGCCATTTCTGGCCACAGAAACAACTGAAGCTTCATACTTTTTATGCCTCTGTACCTTTTTAAATGCCTTACAAAGTCATAATGCAATCTTGTTATACCATACCATGGCATGGAGCAATTTTTCCTCCTGCAAGGGGAATTACCCATGATATTCACTTTCATATTTCCACATTTTCACTTCTTTAGGTTATATATTTACGTATGTGGCTTTCTTAATTGCCTCTACGTTGGGCAAATTTGGTTAATTTTGCATTTCATTTTTGAGAGTGTTGTATCCGTGAAAAGATCATTTCTTTCGATGAAAAGCGACCCACCTTTCCATATTTCTACATTTAAGATTAGGAATGGCAACGGGGACGGGTGGCCGCGGGTACCCGCCCTGCGAGGGGCTAATGGAGTGGGAGATGGGGCCGGGGGGAGGGGCGAATTTTTTCCCCCCATTTAGAAACGGGGCTAAAAAAAATAAATATATATTTATACAATTATATATATACTATTTAATTTAATTAGTTACAAACTTATGATAATGATATTATTAGTTATATGTATTATATAATGTATATTAGTATATGTAATAGAATTGATATTATCAATTATACTAATAATTATATATGTTTACTAATAGAAATTATGAATTAGTTGTACTAAATTTACTAATATATTTATACTAAATTCCTAATTACACTTAATACAATAACACTTTTTTCTTAAAAAGAAACAAGCATAGCACAATAATGAATTAGTGATTGTATGTGTGTCAAAAGTGAAAACTTGACTACTTTAATTGTATTTATTTCATCATATTAGATTGTATTCAAATAATTTTGTTTGATTGTTTTTATGAGTTTCAATTATGAAATTATAATGAATAATAACTTGGTGATGTATTGATATTTTAGTACTTAATTATTTATTAAAATTTAACTGTAACAAAATTATATAATAAATTTTTATTAATCTCGCAGGAGAAACCGGGCGGGACGGGAGCGGGGCACGGTCCCCGCGCCGTTTCCACCCTTATCTTTAAGATTCGACTTGTATCATGGATACCAATAAATAAGAACGGAACCATTGTGGCAAGGAAAGTTTGATTCAACGGGAGTAAAACTAAAAGAGGCAGAAGTTGGAACGGAAATATCATTTAATTGATCGATCCTTAAAAAAAAGAAATAAGCAAAGTTCAGTAATTAAACGACAGGAATAAGTAATCAAGAAAAAAAGAAGAAGAAGAAGAAGAAGCAGTAATCAAGTAATGGAACAAATACATTAATTGAAATACCATATAAAAAAAAAAAGGAAAAAAAATCACATTAGTTCTTCTAGTTTCTCTGTTTCTTTCCCCGTTTTTCTCCCTTGAAATGTTCGAATTTCCTCTCTTCGTCTTCCTCCTCCTCCGCCTTTTTCTTCCATTCCTTGGGATGAAATCTGTACACTATTCGTCCTCTGGCGGGATCATAACGACTTAGTTCAACTTTGACTACGTCTCCGGGCAATATCAATATCCGATTCGTCCGCATCTTCCCTGAACCATAACCTATAATTGGACCCACATTTCTAATCGGAACGAGGGCCTTTCCTAATAGATACCCAAGAACCATGTCTTCTGCTACCCCCGGATCCCTTTTATCCACCAAATTCAGTAAATTGACCCGGAACATGCCATTGGAAAGCGACTCCGCGATTTGACCCAAATGAATCCATTTTAATTCGTCGGGATTCGCCTGATCAGCGGACCAGCCTGTCCTTTCCTTTCTTTTAGCTTCTATTACCAGTCTGCTTCGAGATGTTAGTAGTGTTAATTTGCCCGACCACCCTCCACCGCCACCGCAACTGCGGGTCGGGTCAAATAGTGAAACAGCGTTTGAGAGACGCTTGATGTTTAGGTTTTGAAGGTTTAGTAGTGTTGGCAGTGTAATTTGGTTGGAAACAGGGTACAGAATTGAATGAGTTTTCGGGGGGGCAATTGTACAGAATTCCATGGCTGAAGACAGAAGAAGAAGCCTCTGCCGGGCTTTTGGCGGCTGAGTTTTCCGGTGACTTTGGTATAATAGCGCTACAGGGAGGAATGAAATAAGTAAAATAAACACGAAATTGAGTTCAAATCTGAGGTGAGGAATGGAGCCGACTTGATCTCGACCGTCCATCATTGATTTTGAAATGAATGGTCGAGATTGAGTCTTATAGCGCTGGTTTAATCTGGAACCGTCTGCTGAACAGTACGTTTCTCTTGCCAACTGTAGGAGATCGGCATCCGTGAAAAAAATAGGAAAAATTCCATTTTGCAACCTTTTTTGATTAAATTAAAAAAAAAAAAGAAAACTAAATTGTTAGATATTATTGTCCAGCACGAATTGTTTAATGAAGTTGAGCTGCGAATTCTATAGGATTCCATCAGGCGTGAAGTTTTAGCATGAAAAGCGAATTCATGTGCTACCTTATTAGCACATCTAAGAACCCATAATGTTACATCAACAACAATATTTGCTTCTAACATGGTCAGTCAAATATCCTCAGCTATATAGGGGCCACAGGTTGATGACACCTCTTCCTCATCATGCAAGAGATTAATAATAATATTAAGTGCATCACCCTTTTCGAACATAATTGGAAATTTTTAATTAGATCATTTGCCTCATGAGTTGCTAATACCTCAGCTATCTCCACTTGTGCTCGAAAATTCTTAGATTTTTAATCAAATCAATTACTTGCCGAATCACTGCTGCCTCAGCTATCTCCACTTGTATCCCATAAAAAAAATTTTTTTTTTTTACGGCAATAATAACATTTCTATAAGGTAATCTATCATAATCTAGACTATGTATAAGAAACTAGTAGGTATAAGAATTTGAATAGATCAAAGGGATGCTCTAATCCCTCTTCTGAATTTTTTTCACTATAGACGAAGTTCGAACCTCCGACCTATATCCTAAAGAAGTCTCTCTTTGGTGAACATTGAGCGTATCCAATCAAAGTGTATTGGTCAATTCTCACTTTGCCAATGGAAGTGGAATATGCTTAATTTTTTTGGGGATTCTTAAGCAAGGATGCCAAACTCCACTACTGTAAAAGAAGGATTATCCACGTATACTTGCAAAATGTTTGCATACCTCCTTTACGAATGTCTCGAAGTAAAAGTCTAAGGGTTCCAAATAAGTTGAGTTGAAGGCGCAACATACGAATTGAGGTAAATATTGAATGTGTAAAGTGAAAATAGTGTTGATAAATATTTATATATCTGGGCAAGTTTTATCTAACGACAAGTGGGATGTTGGTCACCAAGCTTGGTGACTTGCGAGGACGCTCGCCTTGTAAATATACATATTTTTGTATAATAGGAGTGCGATTATTGGAACAGTTTGTGAATTGAAATGAAAATAAAACTCGTCAAACTTAAAATATTGGACGAAAGAAAAAATGCTTAATACAATCTCTCGATGATCATTATAATGAGAAAATAGTTTTGAAATTTTTATATCCATTGAGGGAGATTAATTGCAGCCTCTTGATGAACATTATAGTGAGGAAACTGTTTTAATATTTTTGCTCATTAAAGGAGACCAATGCAGAGGCTCTTGATGATCATTTAAATTGAGAAAATTGTGGCTCTTTAGTTTTGATATCTTTTGGATTGTTTTTTTTCCTATATAAATGACAAGTTTTTAACGAACAAACTAACTTAGCTATTTTGATCCTTTTTTATTAAAAGCCCTTTTGGTTTTGCTATAAAAAAAATTCTTCATTCTTATTGTTTCTTAGAGGTATATTGCCCTGACCCGGAAGCAAACTACAAGTATAACGCGGCAATGAACACCTTAAAGACAATGGTCCTATTTTTGGCACTTGAGTTTTTTGCTAAATTTGTCTGCTACAAATTTTTTTAAAAAACTTTAGCTATAGTAATCTCAACAAACTTCTTAAAGTTTTTAAACTATACACTTTAAAATATTCAAAAATCTGCACTCTTCAATTGTCTTCTTGTATTTTCCTAACCGCGATAACTATTGACTTATTGTGGAGCAAGTTTTGTCTAGTGTTTCTTGAATGGGTGGTAGGTCCGATCTAGATATGGTCTTATATATACCAATACTAGTGGGGGATTCTGGTATGATTTTTGCATGGTCCGACACATACCACTCACATCACATGTTAATTGATTTTGTAATTGTTAGAGAGTTGAAACTCGAAAGAATTTGAAATCCGAGGAATCTTTCCCGACTTTGCCATGGTTGGAGAAAGCAGTGGTAAAGGAAGAAGCTTGAGAAAACTCGAAAACCTTCCAGATTTCACAAAGAACTCCACTACTGTTTCCGAATTCTCCTGTCCAAACGTTGCCCTAGAGAACACCACGAAGATTGGAAGGAGGAATCTTCAAATTTATCAGGCAATTTGAATGTTCCTAGCAGAACTAGAAGCCTTTCTTTTCGAAATGGCCAAAGCAATTGTGAGAAAAAAAGTAGTATTGATACTTGACTTTTTCCTACGATAGGCACATCAAAAAGAGGGGCAGACCTACCTCCACTTTCTAATTTGCTAGTAGCTTTTTGCATGGAACTTTTTTTGCAGATAAAAAAATTACACGTGCAGCTCTTAAAGATAACCGGCCCATTGCTCATATTCTATTATTCTGTGTTCTTAGGGCATATCATAGAAGAATCCTGCTGAATACTTTAGCTACATATATTGCCAATAAGAAAGAAAACATGATGGAAATGAAGAAATCACGAGTCACCCCACTTGGCCATCAGTGACATGCAACAAGCTCCCAATAGAAGTGAAAAATTGGCTCCGAATTGGACTCTGAAATCGGTTTGGAGCTTTGGATTCATGAAATCGGCTGCAAGAAGATCAACTAGTGCCATGTAAATCAGAATCCCAGATGATGCTGAATCCAGAACCCCTTGAACAACCAATGCTGTTGGGCTGTACTCATTGTACCGTTTCGATATCAGGATCCCAATGGCTATACCAGCCGGGGTTGTCAGGGAGAAAAACAGCACCATTGTAGTGATTGTTCTAGCCTTGAATTTTGCCTGTGAAAATCAGGAAAAGGGCAAGTATATATTTGCATCGATACCATTTATTTTAGGCACCGGCGGGAGCAAAGTTTGTGGGAGAAAGAAACAATAGTATTACTGTTAAAAAGTAAATCAAAACGAAATGTGTACGGATATTCCAACAAAGCCCTTTTGCCTGCTTGATTTGTCTCGATAGAACCTCTAATAATACAATCAATAATTCCACTATAATAACAAATATATCTTGACGGAAAACACGACAGAGCACAAATATATCTCGACGTCATCAACGAGTCCATGATTGAGGTGCATCACATTGCGACAAAATAAGTAATTGAGGTCATATATATATATATATATATATATATATATATATCTTTACCAAATAAAAAATAAAATGTAGGTCATCTGGACCTACTCTCCACACATGATGATAATCCACTATTAGCGTACAAAGCAAAATATCTGAGGCGATGTTCATCCAGAATTATGCAACCTTCACTGGTTGTGCCTACTTGGATTTGTTGCTACCGTTTTGCACAGACATTTTGGTATGGTGAATGAATGCAACTCATTCAAGTAAATATACAGATGAAAGAAAAACTTGACAAAGCGTACCTGAGAAATGCATCCTCCAAGTCCGATGCCCTCAAAAAACTGATGGAAACTCAAAGCTGCTATCAAGGATTTGATGATTTTTGGGCTTTGAGTTGCACCCATGGATACTCCAATTACCATCGAATGAAATACAATGCCTAATTCCAAAACCTGTAACATGTTAATTAGTACAAATTAAACAAGTTTTAGCACACCGCAAGGGATAATTTAAGTCAGTAGGATTGCATACTAAAGACGAAATTAAGACCATTTTCTACTAAATTAGTCCCTTGCATTTTGAAGCATCCAAAAAAAATATTAGATGGTCATGATCCGCTAATGGTGATCAACTACAACCAACTACACCTCAAAGCAAGTAAGACGAGTCTTTTCTTCTGGCATTAAAATTTGCTAATTATGTGATTAGTATAAATAGTGCTGCAGTTTACCTTTGATTGTATAACTAACTTGCTCATACTTCTAGTTTTCTTTCTAAAGAGGTATTTACATTTTTGGCAGAGCTCAACGAACATGTGTCATTGAAACCTGAATGACGTGGGTACCCTTTACGAAGACTAACATTGATTGAGGACCAATTATTTTCAGAATAGGTTACGAACAATTAATGAGAAATTATGGCAGAACTAGTACATTTTTTTTTGCGTACGGATATAGATGAATAATTACCACTTTCAATAATTTTCCATCTGAATTAGTGCGAGAAGTATTCATAAAAGCCCAAAATTATCCTCAAAATATACAATTTTAAACATTTAAGTATTCTAACTAAATTGTACAAAGGAAAATTTTTTATTAAAAAAAAAAGACTTAGAAATTAAACTTCCCAACAATATGTCAAGATTTCATAGATTGTTTAAGGACTGTTTAGCATTTTTACCTCAACAAAAGGTTCACCTGCATAGATCTTAGGATGATTCTCCACTCTTAGGTGTTTCAGATAAAAAAAAATTTTTTTGGTCATTTTCTAGTCCATCTTGTATAAGTATTTTCCATTGTCACTTGAACTTTTGAAGTAAAAGAAACGTTGGATATTACCTGTGATACGATTCGATTCCGAATAAGACTTGACGAATTTGATCTTTCCAACAAAATAGCAGGACCATGAACATGGCCAGCATCTGTTGGGTTAGCTTCCTCGTCGCCATCCAGAGGCTGAGGTTTCAGCATCTCTGCTCTTCTATGGTATCCGGTGGCTAGAGCTTCCATCATCAGGGTTACAATAGCAGCCATCATAGCTATAAAACCCGCGAAGGGAAAACCTCCCCATGGATTTTCAGGAAGGCATGGACTAGTCAAACTTGCAAAAGCATCAGGAAGAATGTGGATGAAGCCAGTTGCTAAGATAACACCAGCAGCAAAAGCCTTTATCAAGAAATGAAGGCCCGTTTCAGGTTGTAAAGCTCTCACATTTTTAAGCAATAAAGGAATGCAAACTCCAATTGCACTTGCCAATAAGATTGAACCTATCCCAATAAGTTTGAATTCAAGTGCTTCATGTTCGATTCGATGACCTTGAATCTGGGATTCACAAGTGCACTTTGCAAAGACAAGTTTTGGTAGAAACAACATGGAAAGATGGACCAACATCACGATATTGTATGGAAACATTCTAGTCTATTGCAGTAATTTTTTTTTGTTTCACAAGACAGATGATGATTATAAAGGGCGTAGAATATACGTGGTGAGAAATTGGAAGACTGAATGAGACAGTTGAGTAAACTATGATTTCCTTCTTTAAAGCATTGTTTCGTTTATTTATATTGAAAGTATGGTATGCTCTGTGTAGATGCGTACAAGAGCTAATGCACCATGTATAATATTTTCAGAATGACTTGCGTGGACCATTTCACTTTTTGGCAGACAACCAGCTGCGTGGACCATGGAACTGTAGATTCAGAGTGGGGGAGCATATCATTGAGAGAAAGAAAAATTCAAGAAAGTACAGAAATGCTGTCAATTGGCTAATGCAGAACCTGTGGTTCTAACGTCTAAGCTCCTTCCTTTTCTTTTCTTTTCTTTTCTTTTCCTTTCTTGTCATTGTTTCATACATAAGAGTATTCTTCCCCTACGCTCTTTAACCGTTGAAGTTCTACCTATGATGGTGTCCTCAGAAATTTCATTGCGTATTTATCACAACAAAAGAAAAAAAAAGAATGTAGTGAAATATGTTTAACAGAAGATTATGGCTTACCAATTTGGAGTTGACTTTAATAGCTAGATCTCAATTTCTTGTGGAGTATTGCTGTGGCATGTTTAACTCTGCTCTAGGCGTGCAACTTTCTTGATGTCACTGAAAAAAGATTAAGGGTGCGGAGGGTTATCAGTGACAATCGTTCCAAAAAGTTCATGGTTAAAATTTAGCCGACAAGGTAAAATTCAAGTTATAGGGACGAGATAACAACATGTAACTTTGACTAATTAACTTGTACGAATCCACATAATACTAGTTAAATATAACATCTCTATTCAAAGAATATATAAGTAGTTAATAGTGAGTTACAATCTGTTGAAATACTCTTATGCTGTTCATGAATGATTCTACTGTCGTTCAGGAATGATTTTACGAGGATTGTTTCTGCTCCTTTCCCTTGAAAAATACCTTGTAAGAGTGTCAATCATTACAAATGTAGTAGCCTCCTTGCGATATTCATTCACAAACCCTATAAGCCCCAAAAAAAAAATCTAAAGATGAAAAATAAAATGTTATGAAATGCATTTAGACCACTCCTAATTGATCCTTCACACGCTTAGAATTGGTTTCTTTTTGCTTTTTCCTTTCTTTGGTATCAAGAAACTTTGTTCTGTTGAACTTCAGAAATAGATGAAAACAAATTAAATAGTTTCTCAAGATAGAATATGAAAGCACATGCAATTCACAAATGATAAGGACATGGCAAATTGGTATTTATCTTTTTTTTTTCTTGAAATAAAAAGTCAGCAACAACTTGCAAGTTAGCAGATAACATAGAAGACATAATTCTCAGCACGGATAACAAAAAAAGGAACCTCTTCTCTTTTTGTGTGACCGTAATAAATTGATCCTCCTGCAGGCTCTTTTGTCGGAACTGATGGTTTGTTTAGTTTCATCTCAAAAAGACTGAAAAATTTTCGAAGATTACATTAATTAGAGTGTTTGGATATAAGGATGGCAATGAGGGCAGCGGGGAATAATGGGGCGGGTGTTGGGGCGGGGGCGGGGGAGTGTAACCCCGCCCCATCCCTCGTCCAGCCACCCGCTTTAAAAAAATAAATATATAATATATATGTATATATTTATATATATAATATATAATTTAATTAGTTACAAATTTATGATAATGATATTATTAGTTATATGTATTATATAATGTATATTAATATGTGTAATATAATTGATATTATCAATTATACTAATAATTATATATGTGTACTAATACAAATTATTAAGTGATTATACTAAATTTACTAATACATTTATACTAAATCCCTAATTACACTTAATACAATAACTTTTTTTCTCAAAAAAAAGCACAAGCACAATAATGAATTAGTGATTGTATTTGTGTCAAAGGTAAAAAAAGTTTGACTACTTCAGTTGTATTTATTTCATCATGTTGGATTGTATTCAAATAACTTTTGTTTGATTGTTTTTATAAGTTTTAATTGTGAAATTACAATGAATAATAATTTGGTGATATGTTGATATTTTAGTACTTGATTATTTGCTAAAATTTAATTATATAACAAATTTTTATTAGCCCCGTGGGTGGAAATGGGGCGGGGCGAGGACAGGGCGAGGGGAGCGGGGGACGGGGCGGGGGCAGGGGGAATTTGTAGGACCCGCCCCAACCCCGCCCTGTTGCCATCCTTATTTGGATAGAGTATTATTTGAAATAATTATTATAATACTTTTTGTGATGTGATGTGATACATGTGAGCTAAAATGGTGAATTGAAAAATGTGTTTATAATGTAAATAAAATATTATCCGCAAAAATTTAGCTATCAAAACATTGTTTAAAAATATCTTCCACGACTTCTTTTTTTTTTTTTTTTGGCTGACGGAGTGGGTGTCCGGGGAGGAGAGGTCCCATTCCCCCGAACACGTTAACCACGAGACTCGAACCCTTGCGGGCACTGGACATCAGCTCCTAAGGAGGCTTGCTGAAACCAACCGAGCTGCCCATGAGGGGCGAACCACAATTGTGGCAAATTGGTGGGAGGCTGTCAGGCTTGTAAGCTAATTTGGGGAAGATTGGAGAAGAATTAGAGGAAGGGAAGAGGGAAAATTGAGAACAGCAAGAAAGAGGGAAAGATAACAGAAAAGAGAGAGAAAGAAATGAATCTTGTTGAATAACCAATGTCTGATCGTAAATCTGTTACAGGGGCTATTTATGCAATTAGCCCATTAACGTGTTCAATGTATTAAAATTGCAATCACCGCCCTTATTTTAATGCAACGGTGTCGTCTTATGGTTCTCTACTAAAACGCACAACATCCTACACCAAACGACCTGCACTTAGTTTCCTTGGTCCTGACAGTCCCTTCCTCTTAACAAAAAGCTTGTCCTCAAGCTTTGAAATCTGGAAATTGCCTATCTATGAAATGTCTGTCTTCCCATGAAGCTTCGGATTCTGGCAGGTTATTCCACTTCACCAGGTACTGGATGATGGCCTGAGCAGCCCTCATGATGACCCGCCTCTGTAACACCTTCTCTGGCCTCAATAAGCACTGATCTGCTGCGTCCAGTTCAGGTAGAGTGGATTCCACGGCCTGTGTCACTCCCACCCTCTTTTTAAGCAGTGAGACATGAAACACTGAGTGAATGCGAGCCCCCTCGGGCAGTTTAAGTTTGTAAGCTACCTCGCCCACTTTTGCAATGACTTGGAAGGGTCCAAAGTATTTGGCAACCAGCTTCACACTCCTACGTATAGCTACGGATTGCTGTCTGTAAGGCTGAAGCTTGAGGAACACCCAGTCTCCCTCTTGAAAGCTCCTCTCAGACCTATGCTTGTCAGCGAATAACTTCATACGACTCTGAGCCTTAGCCAGATTCTCCTTTATAAGAGATATGATCTGTAGCCTTGACTGAACCATATTGCTCGCAGCAGGTATAATACTATCATGGAAAGGCCCCAGAGGAATGTGGTTTGGCTGGTACCCGTACAACGCTTCAAACGGAGTGAGTTGTAAGCTGGTGTGGAAATTAGTGTTGTACCATAACTCAGCTGTAGCAAGCCAACTACTCCATTGGGAAGGGTGCTCACTGCACATACACCTGAGGTAATTTTCCAAACACTGGTTGACTCTTTCACTCTGACCATCTGACTGCGGATGATAAGAGGAACTGTAGTGTAGATTGACCCCAACCAAGCTGAACAACTCTTGCCAGAAATTGCTAAGAAAAACTCGATCCCGGTCAGTGATGATTGTGTCTGGCAGCCCATGCAGCTTGTAAATGTTGTCCAAGAAAAGCTGAGCTATTTGTTGGGCAGAGTACGGATGGGAGAGCTTGATGAAGTGACTAAACTTAGTGAAACGATCCACCACTACCAAAATAGTGTCAAAGCCATGAGAGGGTGGTAATTGTTCAATAAAATCCATGGTGAGGTGTGACCAAGCTTGCTGAGGCACTGGAATAGGTTGCAACAAGCCAGGGTAGGCAACATTCTCATGCTTGTTCCTCTGGCAAACATCACAGGATCGCACATACTGGATAATTTCGTCCTTCATCCCTGGCCAATAAAACAAGGATTGCACCCTTTTAAGACAACCCCTCTGCCCCTCTGCCCTCCAATAGCTGAATCGTGCAAGGCCTTGATCAGGTGGGTTCGGACCCCATTAGCTATGCCCACATACAATTTTCCTTTGAACTTGAGGACTCCATTTTCAACTTGATAGTCTGGATCTGCATTGGGATCCAACACTAGCTCAGACAGCTTCTGTTGAGCCTGTGCGTCCCCCATATAGCTCTCTAATAGCTCTTGTACCTACCGGGGTTGAGCAGAGGATAAGGCACACATCTGGGAGGTCCTCATCTCAGTTGCTCCTTGGTCATTCGTGATGCCTTCCATCCTCCGCCTAGAGAGAGCATCAGCCACACCATTTTCTATGCCTCGCTTATATTGTATCTCGTAGTCTAAACCAAGCAGCTTGGTGAGCCACTTGTGTTGCAGTGGTTGAGTGAGTTTTTGCTCTAACAGATGCTTGAGAGCTTGGTGATCTGTCCGGATGATGAAATGGTGGCCAACCAGATAGTGCCTCCACTTGTTGACAGCCAACACCAAGGCAAGCAACTCCTTCTCGTATACTGACAATCCCAAATTTTGAGTGGATAGGGCCTTGCTAAGAAAAGCTATAGGGTGGCCCTGCTGCATCAAGACTGCTCCCATGCCAACCCCACAAGCATCAGTTTCGATCACAAAAGGGAGGACGAAATTTGGCATGCTCAGCACTGGGGCTGTGGTCATAGCCCTTTTTAAGTCTTCAAATGCCAGCTGAGCATTATGGTTCCATGCAAAGCCCTCTTTTTTTAACAACAAGGTCAGTGGTTTACTGATCATTCCATACCCCCTGATAAACCTCCTATAATAACCAGTTAGTCCAAGAAAACCTCTCAACTCTTTGACTGATTTCGGAGGGGGCCAGGACTGAATACACTCAATCTTAGCCAAGTCCATGCTTACCCCAGAGGTAGAGATTACATGCCCCAAATACTCAATCGAAGTCTGAGCAAATGAACACTTTGACCTCTTACAGTACAATTGGTTTTCTGCTAACACACTGAGCACCGTCTGCAAGTGTTGTGCATGGGATTCCAGAGAAGGACTATATATTAAAATATCATCAAAGAAGACCAAGACGAACTTTCTTAGGTATGGCTGGAAAATTCTGTTCATCAATGCCTGAAATGTGGCCGGCGCATTTGTCAATCCGAAAGGCATGACCAAGAATTCAAAATGTCCATGATAAATGTCCATGATGTGTTTGGAAAGCCGTTTTGAGAGTGTCAGCTGCCTTTACCCTCAACTGATGATAACCAGCTCTGAGATCCAACTTGGACATATATTTCGTGCCATGTAACTCATCTAATAGCTCGTCTATGTTAGGAATAGGAAACTTGTCCTTTATCGTCAACTCGTTCAACCTTCTGTAATCTATGCACAGTTTTCAAGTATTATCTTTTTTTTTTACTAGCAACACAGGGGAAGCAAAATGACTGGTGCTATGGGTAATAATTCCATTGGTCAGCATCTCAGCAACCTGCCTTTCAATCTCAGTTTTGTGGGAGTGAGGGTACCTGTAAGGCTTGAGTTTGAAGGGCTCGGCCCCTGGTTTAAGGTTGATCTGGTGATCGAGCTCTCTCTCTGGGGGCAAGCCTACTGGAGTTGTGAACACCTGAGAGTGCTGATGTAAAACCCCTTCTATAAGCTCAGGCAGTGGTTCCTCCGGCTCCTTCGTTACGTCTGTTCGCCAGGCTGCACAGCACCTCTGTTTCTCCTGTATGAAGGATCTGAGGTCCTTGCCCCTCACTAGTCCCATTGCAGGCTGATTGATAAAACCTTGTAGATGCAGCAAACTTCCCTCTGCACTAAGAGCAATGCTGAGGGAGTGAAAGTCAAATGTGATGGGGCTGAACTGGCACATCCAATCGACTCCCAAAATAATGTCCCACCCTCCTAATTCCATGATCTTCAAGTCAAATTGGAATCTGTATTCCTGGATCAACCAAGTGACCTTGGGACTCATAGCTCCACTAGTTATGTCAGTGCCATCAGCCAAGGTCACAATAAAGGGATCAACCGTTTGATATGGCAGTTGCAACAAATTGACTACCCTGTGGTTGATGAAGCTATCAGAGCTTCCTGTGTCCACTAAAATTTTAACTGGAAGCCCTCCCAGACTGCCCATCAACATGATAGACTTCCTCTTTATAGCCCCGGAGAGAGCATTGAGGGATACTTCTGCCAACTCGCCCGTCCGTCCTGTGAGTTCATCTTGTTCCCCTTCCGCATCTTCAAACTCATTGTCCTCCTCTTCATCCGTGCCTAGGTAGTTTAGATTGCCCTTCTTACACTGATGTCCTATTCCGAATTTTTCCCCACACCTATAACACAAGCTGTTCTTACGCCTAAACTGCAATTCCTCAGCAGAGAGTTTGTTGAACTCTCTGTGTACAGAATCTGTCTTCTGAGGACTAGGAATAACAGCAGGCAACTTGTAGGAGTTTTGACGAGGCTGGTTGTTCGCCGCATTCTTATACATTCCAAATCTAGATTCCACCGCAACTCTTCCTGCAGTTTTATTTTGCTTGGACTGAATTTCTATGGAGGATTCCTGCAGTTCAGCAACCTCAAATGCCTTCATCAGAGTCTGAGGCTTAAACATCTTTACCATAGGTTTGATATCCTCTTTGAGACCACTAATGAAGCTAGAAACAAAGTAGAGTTCATCTAGCCTGGGGTTCTTCATCAACATTAGTGTCTTCAGCTCCTCAAACTTTTCTTCATATTCCTCCACTGAACCTCTCTGTTGCAACTTGTTGAACTCTTCGACAATGTCACGTGAACTACCTCCTGAAAACCTCTCACATAATAGTTCACTGAACTCTCCCCATAGTATCCCAGGCTTCACTAATTTCACTCCCTGAAACCAGTTGTCAGCCTTTCCCTCCAAAAACATCTCTGCTACATCTACCTTATGATTCTCGGCGATCTGATAATTCAGAAAGTACTTTTGACATTTTCGCACCCACTCCCTAGGATTTCCAGAATTGAACATTGGTAATTCCAAGCGAGGTACATTAGGGGTAAATTGCCTACCTCTGTATTCCTGCGAAATCCCCGGTCCTTCGGTGGAAGTTGTCAATCGCAAATGAGCAGGTGGTGTGGGTAAGATTGGCTCAGCTACGCTCCCATCCATGTCGGTCAAACCTTTCTCCTTCATCAGTAACTTCAACACTGAGCTGAACCTTTGTTCCATCTTGTTGAACTTCTGATCCATGCTCCCCGCTATTGCTTCCAATTTCGCATTGTTTTGCTCTACTTCTGACTGGAATTTCTGCCGCCACTCCTCAGCGCCGGCACTCCGCACCGCCACCATGGATTCCATCAATTCCTGAAGTCGATGCTCCTGCTTCTTGAGCTGATCTTCCAAAGTCCTAAATCTCGTGCTCTCTGCCATTCTGGATCTTCGCGGTCAAGGATCGACCGCTCTGATACCAAATGTCAGGCTTGTAAGCTAATTTGGGGAAGATTGGAGAAGAATTAGAGGAAGGGAAGAGGGAAAATTGAGAACAGCAAGAAAGAGGGAAAGATAACAGAAAAGAGAGAGAAAGAAATGAATCTTGTTGAATAACCAATGTCTGATCGTAAATCTGTTACAGGGGCTATTTATGCAATTAGCCCATTAACGTGTTCAATGTATTAAAATTGCAATCACCGCCCTTATTTTAATGCAACGGTGTCGTCTTATGGTTCTCTACTAAAACGCATAACATCCTACACCAAACGACCTGCACTTAGTTTCCTTGGTCCTGACAGAGGCAAGGTTCGAACCCTTGCCTCCCACCCCACCAAAGCCTTAAAGGCTTGGCGTGGCCATCATCTAGCTAGAGTATGGTAACCATATCTTCAAAGTACTATAATTTATAAGCAAGCATGAACTTTTGGACCTCTCACAGGCGAGACCTAGTCAGTCAAAACTCATATTATACCCATATAATATAATATACTTTTCTGTGTACAATTTATAAAAACTTTCATATTTTAAAAGTACTTCAAAAAAATATTCCTACCTCTCATCTAACCATATAAACTATGTAATAAATCTTTTGAGTATTGAACTTCATGAATAATACTTCAATTTTTTGGAAAAAAAAAACTTTATAATTTGTTTGAGAATAGTGTCATAGCTTACAAGTTGCATACAAAATTGCAACAGTGTATATCATGATTTGTATAATTGTTGTGAAAAAGAATGATGATAAAGAAATGAATTTAATATCTCATACATAATGACAAGAATTAAAATTGTTGTTCATATAACATAATTGCTGAAAATCATAGTAAATTTATCCATATTTTTAGTTTCATAATTTACAAATGTATTAATATCATTCACATATGGATTCATATTTATAAAATCAATATTGAGATCCAGTTCCTAAATTCTCAATTATCGGCGAGTTACCAAAATTTATATGTTAATAACATATTATATATATCATATATCCACCAATGTAATTTTTTATACACTAATCTACTAATGAATAGTGTTATGATTGACAACTTATGTTGCTATAAATTTATTCTCGAACTTTAACTTATTTTTATTTATATATAATGTTGGGAGAAAAATCAATATTTTTGGCTTACTTTCAAAACTTTGGACATTACCAAATTATGTTATCCGACTAAAATTCAATTACTGATATCTGATTTACTAAAATAAATTTTAGATAGTAATTTGATGTTGGTTTTATAGAAAAAAAATCAAAAAATTTTAACCAAATCGTTGATCACCCGCCGATGAATGTCCCAAATCAATTTTATATTTTTATTCTTTTTTTTTTTTACAAATAACAATCTATCCATAAAAAAAAAAAATTACTTCTAAACAAACTGCTTTTAGTCTTTGGAACCTTCTTATTGGTTCCATCATTCTTTTCTTGTTAAAGATAATTTAGAAATCTCTAATTCATAGCATCTATGACATTATCGTGACGAGATATACAATCGGGAGAAGAGCATGAATAATCATCAGTGGAATCATTCTTGAATGATGTAATTCTTTTACAACACATTGCAATTCATTATACACTTGTCATGTTATATTCGGATAATGTTCAATTGGACTTGTGCATATAAGATGTATCAGAAACCAATTGACACTAATAATTGTTCCTACCTTTTGTTCATACTTCCTACCTTTCTCTTGAATTCCGTTGATGATATGAAAAACTCTAATTCAACTTTCAAACTATAGCTTTTCAACCAACCGCAAACATTGAAAGGTTATAATACGAAAAGTTGCATAAGTGAGCTTGTCATGCTCTCTTGTCAGTGTTTCGAAAATCGAAATGGATTGATTCGACAAATCGCAAAATGATCGTGACACTAATCCGATTCACTAATACATTTATAAAATTTATTGAAAAACTTGATCAAGAACCGGTCGAACCAGTCAAAATTAGATTTTTGAACTGATTCATACTAAATTTTTTTAAAAAAATCCATCTAAGTTACTTAATAACTAAAAGAATAAGGGTTATTATCACTTTACCCCCTTAACGTTCGGTGCCACTATCAATTTCTTTTGGTCACTTTACCCCAGAGACTAACGGTCAAACTTAACGGAGTTTGTTACTTAAAGTAAAAAGATAAGTTTAGCCCTTAAAGTTATTATCATTTTACCCCCATAAACTATAGTTTCAACATCAATTTACCCCATAGAGTTATTTTTTAGACAATTTATCCTACCATTAAACCAACTTAGCAAATTAGAAAGATCAGAAGGGAAAGGGAGAGGGGGAGAGAGAGATAGAGAGAGAGAGCTCAATTCTTTTTCTAGAAAATACAAATAAGATAGTATTAAATACTTTTATTATTTTAAAATTATTTCACTTTACTGTTTACCACCAGATTTCAATTCTAATCCCAACAACCTTAAATTAATACGATAATGTTAGACTTTTTTTTCTTTGCAAAATCTAATTTTCTGTCTCCTTCTTTCCTATCTTTTTTTCTTTTCATAGTATTAATAAGTGTAAACAAGAAATTTGAGAAAATTCTTTTATTTTTATATTTTTTGATCTCTTAAAGTGAAAAAAAAGAAGAATAATCATTCTAATTTTTTTATTTTTAATTATATATATATAAGGGTAAATATATTTAAAAATTTTTGACCATAGTAGTTAGATTAATGATGAAGTAAAATGCCAAGAAAATATGTTAGGAATTAAATCAATTATATCACTATAAATTAAAGGAATAAAGTAATACTAACAGTGTAGTAATGCTATTGAATAAAAGCGTATTTTTGTCCAAAATTTCTTAATATGTTGAGTTGAATTACTTATGGGGGTAAAGTGACTAAAAGATAACGTTAGGGAGTAAACTGATAGTAGTGATATAGTTTAAAGGGGTAAAGTAATAATAACCAAAAAAAAAAAAATACAAAAACTTTTGAACACGTTGAACCACTGAAGTTTAAAAAACTAGATACTGTAGACAAGATGCCACTCTTCATTTTTTTTTTTATTGTCACCTTTCTGCTTGATAAATTCGACATTTTGTTGTGAAACGATCTTACAATTTTCACTTGCATTGTTTAACAATACTGTATTTCTTTTTAAATCCTCAATCTCTTAAAATGTTGATTGGGTATCATGAATTAATTTCTTATTTTGGATTTTCAAACTTCCTTTCAATCTTAAGATTCCTAAACAAAATATACAAATTTATCCATTTATTGTTTCTTTTGGTTTGACTGAAGGGATAATAACTAGACGGCCAAAAAATTGAAGGGAGGAAATTTCATACTACTATTCATTTCGGTTCCTTTGAAAGGTCCATCCTGGTGCCCGATGCCCTGACAGAAGAATCATAAAAGTTAGTTGAATGTAACTACTCAAAGGTCAGTGGAAGGACGAAGCCATTAAATATCCCAACCCCAACTGCCCCTTCTTTGAAGAATTTTGCAAGAGCCCTTTTATAGATAGAGAAATGTACACTGAAATAGCCAACAAATTCAAAATTAAACATAAATTAAAACCCTAGTCTTCTTCCTCACTCACTCACTCCTTGACTTCAACACGCACAACACACACAAGAGTGAGTGGTATGACCACCACCACCACCGCCACCGGCACCACCAGCGGCTAACTTCAATTTCTTCAAAAGTAAAATATGAGTCTCTCCCTCTTTCCCCTCATTTCTTGTTAAATTTTTTTTTTATAATCCTTTTTTTTTGGTGATTTTTTTACTTTGTTTTGTGACTTTGTGGACAATTAGCCAGATAAAATGGAACTGACGAAGCTGTTGATGCTTCATCTCGGATATGGTTTGCTCTGCTTTCTGCTTCAGTTCGGTGCTTCCAATTCAGTGAGTGATTTATCTGTCTCTGTTTTTTTCTTTTTTCTTTTTTCTTGAAGAAAAGTTTACATATTTAACATATTTAATTAAATAACATAAGTTTATGTTGGTTGGAGTTCAGGAAGATGTAAATTTATGTTTTGTTAATTAATTGAGTTGTTTATTTCATATTCTTTTTAGGTCTCAAATAGCTCAGTTGACGTGCCTTTGGTTTCATCATCTTCACAGGAAAAAACGGAAGGTCTGGTTTTCCTTACTCCTTGAATTTTGAAATACTGTGTTCTGGATTTTGAATTGCATTAGTTATTTTCAGATTTTTTGTTTCCCTATTGGTTACCATATCAGATTTAGTTGACTTTTGAGCGGCTGGTTTGGGAGTTATCGATAGAAAAGAAAAAGATAACAAGGGAAGAAATTCTCAACTTGTTCAGGAGTTTAATAAAGAAAATGTAATGATTTTTGGACATGTGGGACATTAGTAATTTGTGAATTGGTATTTGATGGTCGAGTTTGGCATTTTGGGAACTTGGATCTGTGTTACTACAAGTTTTGGCATAAATTTAGGTGTTTGGGACAATTGTGACTTGAGATGAGATATTGTGAACTACATAAGAGAGTTGAAGCCATCGTTTGAAGTTTCTTGACTTCTGCCTGCAAATCATGGAGCAATTTCAGTTTAGGCATAGGTGGACGAGAATTCTGTCACCTCTTTTACTGAATCTTGCAATATTTATTACTCACGTAAGTTGTGTTTAAGTTCTTCATTTTGTTTGCAATCAGCATTCTGCCGTTCAGGCTGGATGGTCTACTGGAGTCAGAGAAAGTGCTTCAACTATTTCGAAAACTCTCAATCATGGGATGAGGCAGAGACCCACTGCATAAGCTATAGTGGACATCTTGCAGCAGTGACTTCATTGCAGGAACTATCATTTGTTCAGAAGTTGTGTAGTCAGGACAACACTGGATGTTGGGTTGGTGGAAGACTTTTTAATACCAGTCTTGGAGCTTGGAAGTGGTCAGACAATGCATCTTACTGGAATGAAACTGTTGCTCCTAGGATTCCTTTGCATTCTAGTCATAATTTGGTGGATTCATGTGCATTGGTAACCAACGGAACAGTGTACCTTATGGCTCAAAGTTGCAATACCACTCATGCCTTCATATGCATGCTGGAAGCAGGTTTGTAATAGCTTTAGAAATCTATAAAAAGTTGTGTCTCATCCTCATCTACAGTTGTGTCACTGTAACTTGCTTTCCTTGCTACTTTGTTCTTTTTGTTTTGACATCTTAGCAACTATATTGCAATTATAAATTTTACTCCTGAAGATCCATCACTAAATTTTTTATCCATTTGTAATTTCAGAGGACAAATGTCACCATTTCCACTGTCACTCAGAATATCTTATTATCCTTGCTGTGGTGAGTGGGTTGATTCTCTGCACTACTTTGGCTGTTGTTGTATGGCTTCTCATATTTCGACGGAGTAAGAAATGGAGAAAATCTCGCAGACTGTCAAATCCGGCTGAAGTGGCATTAGTTCCCCCATCATGGAAAGTGTTTACACGTGATGAATTGAAATCAATTACCAAGAATTTCAGTGAAGGAAATCGTCTTCTTGGTGATGCAAAAACAGGGGGTACATATAGTGGACTTTTACCAGATGGATCAAGGGTGGCTGTTAAAAGGTTGAAAAGGTCTAGCTTCCAGAGAAAGAAGGAGTTCTACTCTGAAATTGGAAGGGTTGCCAGACTTCATCACCCAAATCTGGTGGCTATCAAAGGATGTTGCTATGATCATGGAGATCGGTACATTGTCTATGAGTTTATTGTGAATGGACCTCTGGATAGATGGCTACACCATGTTCCTAAAGGGGGTAGGAGTTTGGACTGGGCCATGAGAATGAAAATTGCCACCACACTTGCTCAAGGAATTGCGTAAGTAAAATTGTTGAAACGTTATTTTTTCCCACTAAAAGCCAAGTTGAATAGAATTTTGCTATTATAGATTTTCAGTTACTGTTTCATCATCAACTCTTTGTACTTGACCTTTGAGGATTTCTTATCCTAGCTTGGGGTCTCCTTATGGTGGTTCTAACCTAATTTAAATCATCGTGTTTTGTAAACTAATCATCTTTACTTGCCTCATTGTGGAATTTCACTGATGTTTCTTCATGTTAACTTTGCAATGGAATCTATCTTGGGTACATTATGTTTACATCTCAAACTTTGTTTGTACTGTTTTTTGTGATTCTAAATTCTTACTTAGGGAATGTAATGTGAGTAGCAGATATTTTTGTTCAAGTTGGTTGCTTGATATTGGTCCTAGTCTCGAGGACTTCAATTGATGCTTTCCTTTCCAGAAAGGGGAACATTTAATAGTTTCAATGTTCTGTTACGTGTTCTTGATAGGGAATTGTGCCAACTGGTTCGACCTTTTGTAGGAATTGTTCAAACTTTCCTGTCCTTCACCCAAATTTCATATCAATTTACATAAACTTTCTATTATCAGTGAATTATTTTTAAAGACAATTGTGAACTCTTTTTCTAATAACTAATACTTAGTTCAGGAATCTGGAAAGGGGAGTTAGTTTTAGCTGGAAAATATTACCAGAAAGGTAATTGCTGTATGATCATGGTAAAATGATGTGTCTAAGTAAAATTTCCAGGAGAGAGATCCTTCAAATTATGGACAACCTCAGAGAGAACAATTAAAGTTGCCTAAAAAGGATTTATCACTGGAATGAGACTTAAATTAGAAGGAAGAAACTCTTAAATTTCATGCTTCTTGTTCTGGAACATAACACCCATTGCGCAAGTTTTACAATTAAATGCCACTGAAAAACAAAGCGCTACTCCCTAGATTTCATTGGAAATTTAGGAATTGTTTGAATCACTTAAAAGCAGCTGGGTGGATTACTGGTAACACATCCTTTAAGTCTTTCCTTCTGTAGGTTAGGCTGCTTCATGTGTTTCGAAAAATAGTTTTCTTCACTTGGGTGTTTATCCCTGTTTAGACACAATGTTGATTAGAGGAAAGCTAAGAATTAGTCTAAATTAGATCATTCTAGTCAAGCCAATTCTGAAGTTTGTGTTTTCTTGATAATCTAAAGATTATGAATCTTTTGTTTGATGGCTAACAAGGATTTTCTACAGTGACAAAAGAATTGTCCTGCATTGGATATTTAGAATCTGTCTAGCTCCCCACCTTTACCAATTTGGAAATGTAGTTTAGGCCTTTACAAGTTGCTTCCCTTTCTAGTTTAGGCATGAATGTTGCGGAAAGAGTACATTTATAAGGTTCTTTTCATCTTGTCAAAACCATTCAAATTGGAGGAAATTTTGACTGTTCAAACTAGGAACCCTTGATAGACTTCATAATTTTGGATTATCTAGTATGCATAGACTTTTAGGTCAAGTAGTATGAATGATCCATGGATCATTATTCTGCCAACCAAATTTTAGAACGAAAGAATATTCTTCCATCCTGAAAAGTAGCCTGCTCTCTTTCAGTACCCAAACTTAATTACCCCATGTTTTATCATTTCATTACTACATAGGCAATCGACCTTTTCAGTCAAGTTAGAAATGTAACTGTATTTTCAGATGAAGAATTGAGGCTTGTTATTGAGCAAAGGGAATGTAGATCAACCAATCCTCCAAGCTTTCGGCCACTTTTCTGTTTGCAAAGATGAGGAAAGAAAATGAAATTGTTGCTTCGCTGAAGTAATATTGGATGTTCTAATCTTGTAGGTTAATGCTCAATGACTACTTTTGTAATTGGATTGTACAATATGTTACACTCACATTGCAAAGCAAGTTATCTTTTTCATTTGCATTAAGTCTTTGTTTTGGCTTATTAGTTTTAATATGATTCATTATCTCAATCATAACAGGTTCCTCCATGACAAGGTGAAGCCCCAAGTTGTGCATCGGGATATCCGTGCAAGTAATGTTCTTCTTGATGAAGAATTTGGTGCTCATTTAATGGGTGTTGGCCTGTCAAAATTCATCCCGTGGGAAGTGATGCATGAAAGAAGGGTTATGGCTGGTGGAACTCATGGATATCTTGCTCCTGAGTTTGTCTATAGAAATGAGCTTACAACTAAGAGTGATGTTTACAGCTTTGGGGTGCTTTTGCTTGAAATTGTTAGTGGACGCAGACCAGCACAAGCCGTTGATTCTGTTGGCTGGCAAAGTATATTTGAGTGGGCCACGCCCCTGGTGCAATCTCATCGGTATCTAGAGTTGTTGGATCCTCTCGTATCATCTTCTTCTTCTCAAATTCCAGAAGCTGGAGTAATTCAGAAAGTAGTCGATCTCGTATA
This sequence comes from Coffea eugenioides, assembly GCF_003713205.1. Lineage (NCBI taxonomy): Eukaryota > Viridiplantae > Streptophyta > Magnoliopsida > Gentianales > Rubiaceae > Coffea > Coffea eugenioides. The sequence continues at coordinate 7,307,934 of NC_040043.1, read as the reverse complement.
TTCTTGCACACAGCATGTTCCCTCAATGCGTCCCAGAATGTCACATGTTGTCCACCAGCTGCAACAGGTGGCCCTGTCTCCCACCTCGAAATAAGGTCAATCACTTATTCATTCTTGTTATATCCTTTTTGGTGATTCTTCGAAATCGGTAGTCCTATGATTTATGAGGGCAAATTTTAGATGAAAAGGGTGCTTCTACTGGTCGCATACTGGAAGCCCTATGCAGATTTGCCTCGGAACTTTTGTTGTAACTCCTGCTAACATAGCTTGCTAGTTGGTGAGAAATTTTACATGTGTTTGTACAATGCAATGAAAATATTAGCGCTGTAGTATTCCTTTGTAAATACTATGTCAGAAAGTGGATGTTGTTAACCGTACTTGTAAGAAGTTCCATGATCCACCACCAAAAAGCTTTAGCATGTTAGTATCCTGGCAAAATGTATGACAGCCCTCAATGTAACAGTGGTCATTGGTCACGAAGGCTGGCTCAATATGGTACATATATTGTCATTGCAGCAGAAGAAAGGTACTTGAGGCTAATCATGTACTATTTACATTACTCACTTGATAATTACATTGGCGCAGTTTATAAGAATATTATCAATAGAAACATTAATTACAACAGGGCAGTCTCCAGAAAGGCAAGGACAGCCGTACTGCTTGCCCATACATCATCATCCAATACATGTTCAGCAGGAGAATGGCTAATCCCGCCGCGACATCGGACAAATAGCATGCCGACCTGTCACAGAGGTAGCTAAACTTTGAATGCAAGCAGGAAAATTTGTTAATAATCACAGCCTAACGGGCCAAAGCACAAACCTTAGTTAGATGTGAAATTGCCATTGCATCGTGCCCAGCACCACTCATTAGTGCAGGCACGTCAATTGCAACCTCACCTTTTATTCTCTGAAGTGCGGCATAAGCTGCAGAGCTTAGCTGCGAACTCAATTCCTTGTCACAAACTACTGCATTTGCATCGTGCTGGAAATGATGGAGGTTAGAATGCCTGAGATTCCCCGTTTGCAGCACAAAGCAACGTACTACTACGAGAAGAAAGCAAACGTATATGAGAAGAAAACTCACCTTACGGTCAATTTTGCAGAAAACCGAACGCCGGTCACAAATTTGACGCATTCTCTTAGATAGTTCATATAGAACAGCTTCTCGACCCATATCATCAATTGCACGAACATCCACAGTGAAGGTTACCTGCAGCCAGAATTTCAAAAAAAATGAGAGCATTACGTCAATGAGCCAGCAACTAGCTTTGACCTGGAAAGCCCAAGAAAACTTTCAATGAGTTCATTTTGACAGGCCCCCTTTACCAGTAGTTTATTTTATAACATAACGTGGTCACAGAAATTCAAATCATCTCCTTGATAGCTTTGACTAATAGGAAGTCAAGTCAGTCTAAGTAGCATGCCTTTTCCCACAAGGGTTTAAAAAAGCGTTACCACAAAAGCTATATCTGTTTAGCAGGGATTAAGTAGGCTTAACAGCTATACGGAAAAGGCTCAAGTTTGAAATCCCCATGATGATTTAGGCTTCATTTAGGGTCATAGATTATGGCCAAAAAATCATTTTCTAATGAAAAGGTACATTCATAAGGAGCTTGTTTCACATTAAGAATCTGGTGTTTGAATAATGCGCTCTAATGAACTTGGTTATATGATTGGAACCAGCCATGATCTTTACATTTTACCAATTATTCATGAGGAACCAAAGCCGCACATAGGGGTCAGTGGGAGGGAGATGAGAAACGATCGTTGCCAACATGACAATGCCAAATGTGTAACTCGATGCAGAGTAATTTCATAATAGTCCACTAGGATACCAAATTACTAAAGCATAAATTGTATTTTTCTCTTGGGATGAATTTTGAGTGTGATTATATGGATTCAGTGGGACAAAGAGGCAAGGACAAGATGAATAAATCTTTTGAAGAGGAAGTCAGGCATGAGCTAAGGCCATTCACGAAGTAGACTATATTGAAGCCTATAAAGGCAAAAAAGCATTGGGAGTTCTCAGACTGAGAAGCCAAAAAATGGGTCTCTTCAAATTGCTGATGGAGTTGGTGTCACCATTACCACCTAAGATGGTGAAATGACAACTTCTCAAGTTGAAACTGGTGCAGGTGAGGGGGAGGGAAGGGTGGAAAATTGGTCCAATAGGAAGGTCTGACAATTTTGGGATACTATTGTTGGATGATCTTATTGGGCTTGTGAAATTAGACTACTTCAACAACAGTTGAACTCTCTTTAAGCACTCAACTAGGACATTAGCAAGTAAAATATTGACTGAGTTCCAAGTTTCAAATGTTCAACCCATCAAAACCAAATTCTTAGCCTTTAATTTCTTAATTTGAATCTGGAAAAGAGCTTCTGTGAGTAGAAATTATAAGATTATGATCAGTACTTGTATCATTTATCATTTCAGAATTTAATTTATCATTTCATTTTTTATGTACACAGTAGAGACTGTTTCTTGAGATGCAGAAGCAGAAAGCTAATGACTGTTTAAGACCCATAGTTCTTTTCTCAAGGAACATGCCATTTGGTTGCTCTTACAGGCTTGGTAATGGATCACTGGAACATTCAATACAGGGCTATTAGATAAAGAGTAGGGTCAAGATATCCAAATTATGGCAACTTCAGTAATGGAGGTATAAATGTAATTTGCACATCTATTCCAAGGACTTAAGCTATGTTGGAAATGGTTCTCAGAGCAATGTTGTGCTCTGACACAAAGATAAACATCTACATGTACAAAGACAAAGACGGAGCAATCTTCGAGCAAAGTGCATTCAAGGTTCAGTATGAGATGAGTAAATGAGTCTACAAAAAAGAGTTTGACAAAGTTGAGGTTTTAGCATCTAATGTTGCCAAGCCTTCTAATAAAAAAATACTTTCTTTCTTTGTTGAGTTTGTTCGGCAAACAAGTCTAAACAGATTTTTTCTGTGCTCTCATAAAAAGGGAGGATTTGTAATAGTTCTAGAAAAGATAAAAGGAAGAAAAGTCGGAATCCTTACCTAATTGAAAATAGATTGCCATTAGTCTTTTTTTTTCAGCATAAGATATGGGCTACTTGCCTGGCCTGGAATAACATTACTTGCACTTGGCCAGCTTGAAATTTCTCCAACAGTGCACACAAGAGATCCAGAAAGAGACTGCACCTCAGAAGCTCTACATTCACCATCATAAGAAAGATATTGCTCGGGTTGTTTACAGAGGCCCTCCAACAAAACAATTATTTCAGCAGCAGCAACCATGGGATCCTGGCGCATGTTCATTGGAACCGTCCCTGCATGCCCTTGTGAACCTCTCACAGTCACCTGCAAGTTATGTTACTTTAGGAGAAAATATGCAATGGAAGTGTAGCCTAAATGAAATAGATATGTAAGTAGTGGTTGGTCAGTGTCTTAAGCAGGCTCAAGTTTAACATCTTCAGAATTTAGAAAGGTCCAGGAATGGAAATGAAGCACTTATAGAAACGTAAATCTTAGGAAACATCCGAAATTTCAAGTGTGTTGCGCTAATGCTAGAAATGGACGATCTCCTCCAGTAATGAACCTTCTACATTAAATTTGAAAAGGCAAAAGGAAAGTAAGGTTGCCTCGCTAAACTTTCTAGTCATGCAGTTAAAAACCACGCAGACCAGATGAAGTGCATAGGAAAGAAAAGACAAGAATACCTTCAGTCGTGTCTGTCCAGCAATGCCTTTAACTGAACCAAGAGGAAGACCAATAGTCTCCAGTACAGGTCCTTGTTCAATGTGAACCTGAGATAACAGTAGAAGTAAGAGAAAGATGAACAAACCGGTATTAGATATTGAACACGCAGTTTTACTTTCTTAAAGCTTTATTTCAGGGAAATACGATTGGCCAGTACCTCAATATAGCCCCAAACAGATTCTGGATCATACTTGAGCTCTAAAAGGTTTTCTTCTGTAGTTTCTATAGAGTTTTCTCTTAATGCATCTTGCACTGTCACCCCACTATGATATTTTTGGATCAGTCTAGAAGAACCAACAAATATGTGCAGTAAAATGCACAACTCCACCCTACCTCTTATCATGTACATGTAGTGCTGAGGCTGGTAATACGCCAGCAATAGCTGCACTCCCTAAAAATGTAGACTGGAACCTAACTCCTTCCTCATCACTGAATGCAATAATCTGCAAACTTATAGTAAAACCAAGATGCATCAGGTCAGGTCAAGGGTTGTTGAATGGTAATTAAGTTGATAACTTGAGATGTTGATATGTAACAAAAGAATACGAAACACTACTTAAATTGGAATCAGCTGTCAAAGGAACATTCTATTCCTCAATGATACTTGTTGAGAACTGAGAGAATGGGAGGAGAGCAGAACAATGAGATCATTGTGCATGTTATAAACACGCAATAACAGATCCTTTCTTAAACATTGAAATTAAAGGGGTATGTGCAATGTTTTTCTCATATCATGGCTGCTCAGATGCTCAGGGAAAATACACTTATTGGGCAAAATATTCATCTCTTTTCATTTGATATACAGAACATAACTTTATTCAACAAAACTCTTGGTTTAAGTCACAGAATAAACTTCAGAACATAATGCCAAGTTTCTCTATAGACACCAGTCATATCCAAATTTATCCGTATGTCTGTATGTATGTGTATATTTCTTTTGACATCGGATATTTTATTCCTTTCACTGAATACAAATGCTTAAAGATGACCAAAAGAGGCTAGAACATGAGGCAGTAGAAATGACTTGATATGAGAGTTTTCGACATATAGATGCATAGATTCATGAATAATCATTTAAAATAACTCGTACAAGTTATTCATGTAGTTTGAGTATAAACAACTGAAAACTACTGCAATTAGTAGGTCAATTGTCTCTTAGTCAGTTTTAAATGAGTTTGCATAGCCATGGGTGTTAGCAAGTGTGTTTGCTCATATGTACTCAAGTCTTGAGCATGTCAATCTTTCAGATATGTGCTAGCAAGTGTTAGCAACTGGAAACTACTGCAATTACTAGGTCTATTGTCTGTTAGTCAGTTTTAAATGAGAGTGCGTAGCCATGGGTGTTAGCAAGTGTGTTTGATCATATGTACTTGAGCCTTGAGCATTTCAATCTTTCAGATATGTGCTCACTTTTGTAGCTAATTACAAGCATTGCAAGCATTGTAAAAAATAGATCTTTGCAGCTTGGGTTCTTGAGTGCGAGAATGTATATGAAAATTTTTTTCCTGGTTTATTGGCCATATCTGAAGAGGTGTTCCATAAAAATTTAAACATCCATATTGGCGAAGTGTCTTGTGCACTGCAGATGTCCTTCTTGGACAACAAAGAGAGGAAGCATCTGCTATTTTGAGGCATATCGCTTAAAATCCATTAGTACTGAGTTTTGTTGGCAAAGCGCTGTCCTAGAGGTTCACATTGAACAAGGACCTGTACTGGAGACTATTGGTCTTCCTCTTGGTTCAGTTAAAGGCATTGCTGGACAGACACGACTGAAGGTATTCTTGTCTTTTCTTTCCTATGCACTTCATCTGGTCTGCGTGGTTTTTTAACTGCATGACTAGAAAGTTTAGCGAGGCAACCTTACTGAAGCATTGCAAGCATTGTAAAAAATAGATCTTTGCAGCTTGGGTTCTTGAGTGCGAGAATGTATATGAAAATTTTTTTCCTGGTTTATTGGCCATATCTGAAGAGGTGTTCCATAAATATTTAAACATCCATATTGGCGAAGTGTCATGTGCACTGCAGATGTCCTTCTTGGACAACAAAGAGAGGAAGCATCTGCTATTTTGAGGCATATCGCTTAAAATCCATTAGTACTGAGTTTTGTTGGCAAAGCGCTGTCCTAGAGTTTAGACCTTCTAATTTAATCACCAATGTATGCCTAAATGGAGAAAGTAAAAGTCCAGGATCAAGCATTGTCCTGTTTAGGCATATCAAACTGATTAATCAACAAGGATTGGATACTCTATAGCAATCACTACTATCTATGCCAGAGGTAAATATAAAATATTTTTCTTTTTTTTTTAATTGGATTAGACCAGGTACTCAAAGAATGGTAGAAGAGGAAATGGCAAGTATTGCCAACCAAGCTTTGATTTGATTATGTGAACAAAGAAATTATGGAAAGGAGTAGCTGTTTTCATCACATTAAAAATGTTGGAAGTGGAGTTTAGTCGTGTCTTTCTGTTTTCTATTCAACTTAAATATCGAACAAAATGTAAACTGTTCTCGACTTTGATAATCTACTCACATATCTCCCACTTTCTCCAAGGTACAATCATCAACCAAAGATATCTTGGAAGGAAGTCTTTAAACGGCACCTCAAATGCAATGGCAACAGATGTGGAAGAATAGTATGCATATAAGGATTCCATGAATGATCTATACTGAATCATAAAGCCTAGCCAAAAATGGGTACCAAAATCACAAGACATGAAGCAACTCTTGCTACTTAACTCGCTGAACAGAAAGCAATTATCTATGTTGCAGCTTGTAACTCACCTCAACTGGCCGCCTAAGTCTTCCCATCCTATTGGTCATATTCAACACCTTCAATGCAGATAATGCACAAACTATACCAAGTGAGCCATCAAACTTTCCAGCGTCAATTACAGTATCCTGTGAAAGATAAGATATATCAACCACTAGTTTCCTGTAACAGCCACCAGGAAAAAAAAAATCAATGTAGTATGCCACAAAGCAAACTAGATAGTTGCTTCACCAAATGAGAGCCAATTAATAAAGCCTTTTCACTTGGATTTATTCCTTCTGTTCGACCATGCACATTGCCCATTTTGTCCACCCACCTGAAATTTACAGAAGGTCAAATTCAATTTCTAAAACCTTATGATAAAGGAAAATCAAATAAGGTCTCACGTTTTCAAACCAACATCCTCCATCCACAGACGAATGAGGTTTCCTGCTTTGATTGAAGCTGGGCTCTGAAAAGTCCTCTGTAGATACTCATCCGCATCACTAACCTGCATGGTACTGAACAAGGTTATAGTCCATAGTTAACAACTTTTGGTGCTATAAATGCAGCCATTTGCACAATACATAATTAAGGCAAAATTGCATATTGATATCAGAGTGGAGTGGCGTTTTATGGTCTGAAGCTTTTATGACTTTGCAACAAACAGGTTGATTAAGTTACAACACGCCCCATGAGCCTCCAAAGCTTTAGATATGCATCAAATTTTGTGAGATCCAAAACTTCTAAACACTTAAAACAAAAAGACAGATTCTTATAATTATTACAGAACAGAGAATATCATTCCTTTGATTCTCATAAAGCTACTATTTCACAATCTTGCTGCCGGAAAATAGAAATGCTCAACAGACTAATTGCAGTTCACATAAAAATTTGTGTTTGATAGTTCTTGCCTAGTTTGCACCAAAAAGGGCTGATTGACCATTGAGGTTCTTTTATTTAGTCATTGCAAGTTGAAAGCACTGCAATTTAGACATCTGTATGGAATGTACGTGCATGGTAACCGGAAAGGGGAATAGCAGGTAATATAGGGAAATAGGGCAGAGCTGAGGGGCTCAACATTCATACTTCCTGCCACCCATAATTTCGGGCGAATGACTAATGAGGAAGGGCCCCAAGACAGATTTCCCACTTAGTATATCATGCACTGTAAGTTCTGTTGTTTCCAATGAATTTGCACAGGTATTGCAATATAAAGAAAGTTTATCAACTCAGGAGCATGATACTTATTAAAGCATAAAGTTAAATGTGCAACATTAGCTAACCATTTTACTGGAATATTCCAGCTACATATTTGAGGTAAACTAAAGTACCAAGGTAATGCATCTACCAGAACCCACTTCCCCAGTGATCCAGATTTGCTTTCCAATCTAAGCTTACCCAATTTTTCTTTTCACTAAATACAATGCCTTCTTTTATCTAAAGGGCCTTGCATGTTCTAGTTATGCAACTTTAAAGTAAAATAACCCTGCTGCTACATTATTCTCGTCCTGGTATACAATCACATGAGATAACTCATCCCAAAAGAAAGAAATTAAACCGAAGAATTTATTTCACCTAAACATAATTATCATTTTACTGAGTAATGATAAGAACCTGCATGGGAGCAATTTAAGCAACAGAAAGAAGTTGCAGTTGATACCTCTCCAAGTTCATTTAGTCTTGCCACTGCCTCCTCCATCAAAATTTCTGGAAACAAATCATACTTTCTACCTTTGTCCTCTTCAAAACCTGAACAAATAAAATTCCGCTACCAGTGAATGGTTCGGTTAAATGCATAAGGAGGCGTGTAACCAACCTGACATCATAAGTTGATCGTCTCGAGTCAAAAACAACCAATAAGACCCCCTTGACTTTTGGCAGATGACAAGAAGGAAATGTAAATTCTCAACCACAGTAATTTAAAACTTTTGTCCCCGGTATGAAATGCAGCAGATGACATGAAAAAGCACTTAAAGAAAGTATGTTTCTTCTTAGATTCCAGCTAGTATTATTTACCATTAAAGGGTTAGAAACTTAAAATGCTATTCAATTTCCTTGAATGCAGATTGCAGAATAGTATAAGAAATCCTTCAGCTTGGCAGAGGATTCAACATTGACACGAGTCTACATATAAGGTTATGATAAACAATAGTGAAAAGAGAATGTATTGCATTAGAATCATTTGAAAACCTATTGATAACAGTTGCTGAAATCAAACACAATGAATGGATAATCAATACAGAATTAGCCAAAGTTATATATGTTTTGTGCATCAAACATTAATCAATAGTAATTAGACTTTTATACAAGAATAACATAGTTATCTAACCATTACTACTTACAAATCATTGTAATTTAAATAATTACAACAGAACTTCGCATAGTTATCTAAATATTTTTGTGCCCTAGAGAAAAAGTAACTATACAATGCAAGAAAACAAATCCAAATGTTTTCCAAGAAATAAGATAACTTGACAAAGACTATTAGCACCACAAGCCAATCAATCCTACAAATGATAAGGACTAAAGATAAGAACATCACCACAAAAGTTATATCAATTAGAAACCTGCAGCTCCAATGACCAAAAAAATAGAATAAAATTTAAAAAAAAAAAAAACGGAATACTTGCTACAAACCAGCAAAAAATTCACAGTGGCATCAGCTTCTTGTAAAACTCAACTTGCATTTTCTTTAAAAGGGCTAATAAGACATCCCAAAGGGTCTCTAATTCAGACATAGTTTACTCCTTAAACAGCACAAATGAAAGAGAAGGAAAATTTACCCTGGCGTATATGTGAAAAAGCACAACTTGGCGTCAGTAATAACACCACAAAGAAACAAAAACTCGGTAGCCCTTTCCTAATTATGATCAATGCACGGGGATTTAGGATGGTCTGGCCCAGAAATGTGTGGAAGGGCAAAGAGGCCATGGCTGCTTTCTTTCTTGAAGATTGAAGAAAATCAAGAGAAGCAGAGCAAAGCAGCCGCGGAACTCAGACGTCAGAGTGGGAAAATTGGTGACATTGGGTGGCATGGCAAGAAGGGCAAGATGGGGAAAACGACAAGTGACGTGGCCACTTGTGGTGTTCTGCTGGCATTTCTCTGGACGTCTGTGACTCGTGATATGGAAAGTGGGCTCCATCCTACATTAAAGGATCGAAACCACAAAAAATAATAAGTATAAATTTTTTGTGTTTTATTTGAACATATTGGAAAAATTTTTAAGAAATTGGAAAGAAATTTATTTTTTTTTTAAAAACACTTTTTCCGCTCACATGTATAACACAATAAGAAGTGCTACAGTAACAAATTTTGCTGAAAAACTAATTTAAAGGACTCAATTTTTTGTGGGATATGCAAGAATAATTCTGCTTTTTTAAAATTCCAAGCTTATACAATAATACTCTTATTTCACTAGTATTGGAACTTAATTTATTTTCTTTTCCCAAATTTGTGGAACATTGCAATTTTCTCTGTTATGCACAGGCAAGCGTGTAAAATTTTTTTTTGAGGATTGAGATAATTAACACTAATAAGATCACATTTTGTCAGCAATAGGACTTGATGTTAGAAATCTAGAAAAGAAATGTTCTTGTTGAAGTTAGCATCTTTGGCTTGTTTGGATTGTCATTTTTCTCCATAAAATTTTTACGTTTTCTGTGAACATATTTTTTAATCGTCTTTTTACCTCACACATATCAAATTTCTGCAGTTTCTTTTTTACGAAAAAAAACAGCAATATTCTCATTGGAGTCAACATCTTTAGTATTTACATATTTTCCTCAAAACCTGTATAATATAGAGCAATTACTTTTCATGAGTCCTCCTTATGCTCCATCCACTCCATCACTCCTTTCCAACCCCCAAAAAAAAGAAAAAAGAAAGAACTAAAGAGGCCTGCACATCACAAACTTGTAAAGTGATGAGTGTCACTAACAAAGTAGTAATCTTTTTCAGTGTATAATATACATTTGGAAAGCATATTTCCCCATGGAGGTTTTTGGCTGGTCTGGTGAGGAAACCTTTTTGGCCTGAATACAGGTCAATTTAGAACTATTTCTGGTAAGTGGCTCCAAAACACCTTCTGATTACTATCAATCGGAAAGTACATGGCATCCACTTGTGATTATGGGTTAATAAATATGCTAATCTCACTCACCCCACATTTGATTAAATGAACTAAGCTAAAATGTCTTAAGCTTTGCTTAGCATAGAATTAGAACATCCCATCCTCCCACTTGGTATTATTTATTTGTTTAGTTGCAACTTGCAAGTGCTTGATACATGCGTATGTACGTAGGGACCATGCAAGTAAATAAACTCAGCAGCAATTATATAGAATAGGGCGAATACCTTATTCAGTTTTAATGGTAAATCTATCGAATACCTTGTAGTTCTGCATTTCTTTCTTTGCGAAGATGTTACTTGATCCTAGTTTTCGTGCTATGAAATTTAAATTGATTCGTTTCTATTGTCTGATTCCATTTTAGTTACATATGTGCAATGTTAACAAATCAATTTTCAATTTTCAATTGTCCGATTGGTTTGACCATGAATCAACCTTCTTCCCTAGATGATTTGTAATAAAATCGTTTTGATAAAAAATTAGTCAAAATCAGTTAAACTAATGACTCGATTCAACTGATTGGCCCGGTTCTCAAACTTTTCTTTCTTAGTGTAATCAAAATTACTCGTTTTCCTAAATGATCTTTAAATCAAGAAATTTGCATCTCTATCATTTTATCAATTTAGTATCAGTGATTCCAACTTGTATTAATTTAGTTTTTCAAGTAGTTTTGAAAAATAAACATATTTTAGTCATGGATTTACATTTTTATATATAATTTTTAGGTGTATATTTGATTGCAAGTCTAGTATTTTTGGAATATTTTATATGATTAGTTGAATATAACTAAAAACTTAATTTCAATATTTCTAAAACTTATAGAATTATAAAATAATTATGACATCAAACTGACGTCAGCGGATTTTTGAGAACAGTCCGATCGATCCGATCAATTGACCCCTAACCTTATAGTTTAATTGAGTCGCCATCCAGTCCGAATTTAACAACATTGCTTGCTAGTATGTGCTTCAAAATAATCGTTTGACATAGGACTTCCAAACCCTCCTCTCAATTAAAGATTAGTAACCTTCTTTAACCATAGGAGGCCGCAAGTAAAGATTATTCACCTTTCTTACCATAGGTGGATCAAGTGTAGCTTTTGAAATTATAAAAAGATTATGTAAAAAAAAGTGCTAAAATGTAATGCATACGACGCTTTATATATCTTGAACAACCTAATTATTAAATGAGGTAATTTTGATACTTTAATTGGTTCCGGTCGGGTGTCTATGTAATTGTAGATTTGAGAGCTCGAGGGATTTGGTAAAACTCATTTGTGTACGAGTAAATTCATGAGTGCTTATTTACTTACCTCATAGAAACAATTTAATAATCTTAGAGAGCATTTTCCTATAACAATGTGCACGAATGCAGTTGCCAACATATCTATGGCAAATTTCTACGACAGAAACCACATGTCCCAGTTACCAACCTTTCCAGCAGAATATAAAGCGAGTCAGTAGCATGCGGTTAAACTGCCCCCTCAGCAATACCCTACGGCTTCCTGCAGGAAAGACCACATACACCATCCAAAACCCCGGCAATACAATCAGGGGTCCAATCCAATAGACTGCCTGATTCTTGAAGCTCCCTCCAACAAAAGCACATCCAAAGGAGTATGCCGGATTCATTGATCCGCCAGTGAAGGGCCCTGATGCCAAAATAGTGGCACCTGCAATCAATCCGATCGCCAAAGGTCCAATGGCCTCAAAGGGTTGTATTTGACTCGGGCAATTAGATTAATCCAGGCGGTTTTCCATCCTTTCTCCCTTCTTCTCCACCTTTTCTTCTCCACCGTTTTGGCAAAGTATTTGACTTGAATTCCATCATTCATCCATTTCCTCTGGGTGGGTGTAGAGAAGACATATTTCTTATTTGACCGCTAGAAATGCTTATTGCTGGATTTTACGAACATGTTTTCTTCTACTGATTGATGGTAGTCACTGCTGGATAAAATTACTAGTGCTGACTGCTAAAATGTTAATTGGCCTTGCATTTGACTTTAGTATAATGATGACAAGGTACTATTTTACTTCCTTTAATCATACTTGCAAGTCCACTGATACATACAATCTTTCATTAGAAAGAAACATATCATGTTGGTGTCTTTTGTTTCTTCCCAAACTGAATAAAAAAAATTACTTTTTTTTTTTTAAAAAAAATTTCCCTAATAAGGTAAGGGCAGAATGTAAAAATCCAGAAAGGAGCAGGAGATTATAATTCACGATTTCTGGTTCTTGAGATCTCGAGTTTAACTATTAGATCAATACCTCCTCGACCTCGAAAAATTACTCACTACTTAACCAGAAGTTTGATTAAGTTTCGTACAATTAAGTGAAAAGTGCCATCATTCTTAGTTCAGCATTGTGCTTGAGAGAAAACTATAAAAATTATACGAATGAACAATAGACAACCACAAACAAGCTACACCCCTGGTCAAACTTTTACAAATTAAGTACCCGTTTGGATGACTATTTTCTAAAATTTTGTTAAAAATTGTATTGTAGTAATTTGATATATGCGAGATAAAAAAGTGATTAAAAAATATATTCATGAAAAACAGAAAATATTTTGAGAAAAATGACAATCTATTATATCGATTTTTTCGATCAATCTGGTTAAACCTAGTAAAAACCACCAAATCAATGATTGCCCAACTTAAGTAATTAGCTTGGAGTGACCCAACCCAATTTTGAGATCATCTTGGGTTCGTTTAGATGGTGAATGGTTTTTTGAAAAAAAATATTTTGTAATGTCATAAATACGATTTCTAATATTTTTTTTATCTTTCTAACTACTTCTTTATTTTAGAAATATAATATCACAAAAAGTACTATAGTAATTATTAAAAAAAATTTCTCTAGTAATCTGCTGTCTAAACATACTCCTTATACCCAAACAAATCCGTAGCGCGAATTTCACAATCTTCAATCTTAACCTCATGCCGTCAAGCAAGCAACTATATCGAAATAGTTTAGTATTGCCCAAACTTTGAATTTTAGGAAAAAAAAAAGTATGCTCTAATTAACATTGGATCTGGGCACTTATTGGACTGATGTAGTTTACGTGTTAAATTTTTTGAAAAGTAAAGTTAATTTGAAAAGGCATATAAATGCAAAGGGGAATGGTAATACTAATTATTAGTGCGTGTATTTTCGATGTGATTTAAATATGTCAATGGTACCCATTAATTAGAATAACATGTATATGGTTTTTATACGAAATTTTACACCATTATAAATTTATGAGTATGTTTAAAAAAAAAAAAATTTAAACAGTTCACCACCTTGAGGGCCATGACCCTGCTCGGACAGAGATTACTGTGGCTTGGACTGTCGTCTCTGAGGAGCTTTCTCGGTCTTCTGCAACAGAAACTTCTGCTTTTTAACTCTGCTCTCGACCCTCCTCACCTTCCAGTTGTTTAACAATTTTCTGTTTCCTCGTATGTTATCTTTTTTCCCAAACAGATGGCCCATTGAAGATCTGGGGCAAATAAAGTTGGAAACATTAGGGATCATAACGGCCTTCCGGCTGGGATTTGCAGTATAATTCTCAGCTTCTCTGAGAAAGAAGAGAAAATCCCACAAAGATTTATGGGTAATACTCTTGCTTTGTCTATTTTTGTCTCTTCCCCCAATCAAGGCTTCCCTTGTTTCCATCCTTGTTTTCAGTGGCCTCCTTTGGAAAAAGAAATTATTAATACTGTGCTCTACTTCCTTAGATGCCTTTCCTTGGGAAAAAGGTATATATGCCTCACCCCATATTGTTGGACGTTATGGTTTAGATATGCTTGGCGATGCGTTGTAGTGTATAATATGTATGCAAAAAAGAAGTTGTCTTTCTCAAAGATGCGACAATATGGCTAACTTAAATACTTTGGATTCTACAGAAAATCCAAGCCAAAAGCGCCTAACTTTGTCAAGTGAAATGGATGCTGGTGCTTCTGTTGATAGGATTAGCAGTTTGCCCGATTCAGTTCTCTGTTACATTCTTTCTTTTTTGCCAACAACAAAATATGCTGTGGGAACAAGTATTTTATCTAAAAGATGGAAATTCCTGTGGACTGGAGTCCCCTACCTTCTTTTCGATGATGATCGCGTTCGTAAAAGCCCAGAAAGAGTGAGAAAATTTGAGCAATTTGTTAATAAGGTTCTGCTTCTAAGTACTGTGCAGAATATACTCAAGTTCCGTCTTTGTTGTGGAAATGAACTCATTGAGCCATTCTATGTCAATGCATGGATCAGCACTGCAATTATCCGGAATGTCCGAGTGCTGAAAGTTGTAGTTTTTGATTATCGTCGTGCTGATGTTGTCATTGAATTGCCTAGTTGCCTATTTACTTGCAGAACATTAGAGGATCTTGAATTGTGGGATAATCTAGATATCAATACACCAAATTTGGTTTGTCTTCCTAGACTAAAACGTCTAACGCTTTCTTACGTTCAATACAGAAATGATGAATCCGTCGGTAAGCTCATATCTGGCTGTCCAATACTAGAATTCCTGGATATTTCCAGATACGGCTTTGATAATGTGACAGTTTTTGTAATATCTTCACCTTCACTGAAACAACTCCGTTTTCGTGGTAACGATGACTTTCCTGAAAATCTTCACTACAAGGTTGCTATAAATACCCCAGCACTAGAGTCCCTTGATTATTCCAATCACATATGGCAGCACATTGACGTCAACTTTCAGAACATTACCTCTTTAGTTAGAGCAAAAATTGATGTTGAGGCTTTTCCTGGTGATGATCCACCTCAAAGTGGTTTTTGCAATTCACTTGTGGAACTGGTTCAGGCACTACACGGTGTAAAGATTCTCACTTTGTCACAGGAGACAATGAAGGTAAGTTACCAGTTCTTTCTCTTAATGTTGAGGACAGTGTACCAGCTTCTGTTGTAAACTTACTGCAAAATTATCGTGTCAGGAGCCTACGCGTTATATTCACTAGGCTTTGATGTTCGTAGTCGTCTATGTTTCCCAATGTCTTGTGATTTATTCGCTAAATTAAATATTGTAGCTAAATGCACAGATCAAGTTAAATAAGCGGGCTAGCTGCGAGCTAAATGATGTTTTATGTAGGCTCTGAGCTATGCCACCACCCGCTTGTCAACAAGGAGATTTGAAGGACTAACCAAATTGGTAGTAAGAGCTGGATGCTGTGAATGGACTTGCCTACAGGATTTGGTTGAAGTGGCAGTAAATTTAGAAGTTCTTGATTTCACAAAGGCAATCAACTTAGATGCTTTTGATATGCATAAGGTTAGTTTGGAATGAGAAAATTACCCCGAGGAAAAGGATGAATCTTTGTTATGCTTTCTTTTTCAAATGTGTATAGATGTTTTGAAGAGTTGCTTTTGTGGTAATTAGAATTGGCATAGAGAACACACTACAGAGTCATGCTGGAGGGATCCCATAGAAGTTCCCAGATGCTTGATAACGAGCCTGAAACAAATTTCATTTGAAGAACTTGAAGGCTTTGAAGATGAGCTTGCAATGATAGGCTACATTCTGAAGCATGGTAGCGTTCTAAACCGAATGCATCTAAGTTCTAAAGTCGGCGGCTTGAGCACAAAATTTCAGCTTACTCAGAAGGTACTACTGTTCCCTAGAAGATCCCCCACATGTCAAATTGCATTTTGCGGCAAGCTGGACCACGGTCCCTTTTCAGCAAGTCATAGTCCAATGGGGGAAACATGAGGTGAAGTTAAATTTTGACTCTTCTGATGCAGAATATTTTTAAATTGGAAGGAATGAGAATTTAAGAAGAAGTTGCATTTTTTTTCAAAGATATTTGTGACAATTTCAAATTTCTAAGCTGGAAACTGCTGCGGGAAATATGTTGTTCATCGAAGATTGTTTCAAATGCTGATATACGAAAATGGGATATCAATGTGCAAATGTAAGATGGACAAAAAGGAAAGTTAATTGGCCAATTTTTACTGTCTTTTTGAACCTAGGAAGCAAAACTTCTTCTTAAGCATGTCCTGAATGGGTTTTAATCTTTGATAGATAGCCATCCTTATTTTCTTTTAATGGTCAAGCTTTACTCTTTCAAAACCGTAAATCTACAAGTCTCTTGAATGGTGCATTCTTCTATATCCAATTCTTTGGTTGCATGTGGCTGAATTAGACAACTGAGAAATTGAACTGGGATTTCTGTTCTTCTTGCCAATGTTCTGAAATCATTCTTGCTTTCATCTCCTAGTCTTATTCGTATGAAGCCAGCATGCGATACCTTTTTTTTTTTCTTTGGCAGAAAATGAAGCAACATTGGTTGATTGGTGCAGTAAGGATCATATCCGGTGCTTATAACTTTCACCTACAATGAAAGATTCTGGATGAAGCTGGGTTGGAAGAATGTGGATGAAGCTTTTTGTACAAACTTTTTGCCAATGTTTGGGATATCTTTTTGTAGCAGAAAGTGAGGAGGCTGAAGCAAAACTCTTAACCTTGTCATTGCAGAAAGTATGAATTTTATTATCAGTATGGAAACTCTTAATGGTAGTGTAAAGGCCTAAAACTTAACTTCGACAACAAAAGTGACCGTTGTTGGCAAGGTAACTGGAATCGAAGCCATCCAAACTTTTTGTAACATTAAAAAAGAAAAAAAATAGTATTGTTGGTTATAAATGCGAATTCCTGTTTTAAATCTTTTCTCATGAAAATAACAAGTTGAAAAACAGAAGGGCACATGCAATTCTAAGATTGGAGTCCAAAGAAAATTTTCCACTTTCATCAAAATTATTACTCACTAGTCCAGAAATTCAATAATTTGAGGGGGTGGCATCTTGTTCTATCAATTTGAGACTATTATTTTCCCCATGCCTTAGCATGGTTTATTTATTGTGAATTTGTACAAGCATGAATAATTAAAATAAAAAAATTTAGAAATGATCGTACACATTCATTTATATTAATTTAGAAAATTAATGTGTTTTAAATGTTTATCTATCATACTAATTTTTAAAAAACTTCTTTACATATTTTACTATAATATAGAAGTATTCATCAAATATTGTAATGCATGTCAAAAAAATCGATAAATATTGTTTTTTAATAGACATTCTTTTAGATAATTAAAATTTTTATAATGACCATAAACCTAGAACTACATATTTCTACTTAATTAAGTACAAAAGATCCAACAATTTATTTTCTTCATCAACAAATATTTAGTAACCAATAATATTGGTAAATCTATCCATATAACAGTTAAAATTTTTTTATTATGCTAAGCTAATCCATATGATTAAAAACCATACGAGTTCAGCAAAAGAGATGATATTGTTGGAAGAGAGTGGAACTATAACAACAAATAATTCAAATTTATTTAAAAAGATAAAATTATTAGAGGAGTGAGAAACTGTAATAAAACTAAGAATTAATCTTTTCTATACTGTCAGTGTATACATATACGGATGGATTTAGATGCGTGTTATATTATCTCATCTTGAATTTGAATATCAAATGTTGCATATATGGTGTGCATCTAGATCAATTAATATATACACTAACAGCGCATAAAAGATTTACTTTTAAAACTAATTATAAGAGAGTCGGATACAAATATGGGCAAAACGTATACAAATATGGATAAAACATCCATTAAATCTTTTCATTTACTTTAAAACTAATTATAAGAGAGTCGGATACAAATATGGGCAAAATGTATACAAATATGGATAAAACGTTCATTAAATCTTTTCATTTACTTTAAAATTAATTATAAAAGAGTCGGATAC
This sequence comes from Coffea eugenioides, assembly GCF_003713205.1. Taxonomy (NCBI): domain Eukaryota; kingdom Viridiplantae; phylum Streptophyta; class Magnoliopsida; order Gentianales; family Rubiaceae; genus Coffea; species Coffea eugenioides. Next base: position 7,289,573 of record NC_040043.1, on the reverse strand, counting down.
AAATATGGATAAAACGTCCATTAAATCTTTTCATTTACGTTAAAACTACTTATAAAGAGTCAAATACAAATATGGGCAAAACGTATACAAATATGGATAAAACATCCATTAAATCTTTTCATTTACTTTAAAACTAATTATAAAAGAGTCGGATACAAATATGGACAAAACGTATACAAATACGGATAGAACATCCACTAAATCTTTTCATTTACTTTAAAACTAATTATAAAAGATAATAATTAAGCAATCCCTTGGCTTTCAACTATAAATTTGCATACAGAACTGAGAGACTCATTCCTGAGTTCACTTGTTGAAAACTCATGGGAGATAAGCAGATGAAAGGTCGTGAAAAAATTGAGATGAAAAAGATAGAAAAGGAGGATGATCTGTATGCTACTTTTTACAAACTAAGAGATGAGCTTTTCATGGAAGCAAGTGAACTTTGCACAACATGCAAAGTTGACATTGGAGTCATAATTTTTTCTCCAACTGGTGAGCCACACTCTTTCTTCCATCCAAATGCAGACAAAGTTTTCAATCGATTTCTGGGGAGAGACATGCCTAGGGACGATGCAGATCAACTTGCTGAGGCCCTTGCTCGAGCTAGAGTTGAACAGCTCGAGCAACAACTTCATGAGCTTGAAGTTCAACAAGAGATTGAAGAAGAACGAGCCAAGAAGTTGGATGAACTTTTTGCCCAGGATGGCATTGTTGGTTGGCCTGGGGTGCCAATTGATCAAATGGACATGGAAATGGTAACAAATCTGGAGGCAAAGATAGACAATCTGCTTCTCCAATTGGAGGAACATGCCAAGAAGTTGACAGAAGAGGCTTCTTCATCAAATGTTCCCCCCAGCAAGATTTGATTCTTAGTCTAATCTTCTGGATACATTTGTGATGGGATCAAAATAAGCATAGCCACATTTCTTTCCCTTCTGTTGGATCAAAATAAACATAGCCGCATTTCTTTCCCTTCTGTTCACCCCATCATTAGTGTTATTATTATTGCTATTACTATTATTGTTGATGTAGCTTATGCACTTTTTACCGAAAATATATCTGAATGCAGTTTCTGACTCAGCTGCATTTTTCTTGTTACCAGCTTGGCTGCATCATATTTTAAAAGACTTAAAGACACTAGCATCAAAGATATTCACATTTAACCTCTTACAGCAAGCCATTAATAACAGCACAAAAAAAAATTAAAAATCAAAACTTGTGTAGCCAAAAAAAAAAGAACCACCTTCAGATTTTTTACCTGCAACGTATAATTGAAACTTTCCAAGCATTAAGAGAAAAAGGGACAGCAACAAATCCTAATCCAAAACTTAATTCATATTTTTGGACTGGTGTGATATCAAGTGTTCCTCTTTTCATCAATATAATTTCATGGTAGAATTCTTTTTCATAAACTTGAAGAATTCAGAACGAAAAACACAACTCAAGAGGAAGTAAACCGTATCAGAGAAAAAAAGGGCTTTTGATGAAGACTTTGAAGGGATGGATCCGTTAGTGATCTGGGCTTCTAGGAATCTGGATAGCGGTGACAAGAAGTTTGATTGGACGAGGAAGACAGATTCAAAGGCTTATCCTTAATTTCAGTAAAAAGATTCCTAGTTTCTTTCTTTCTTAATGAAAAGCCAGGCTATTATTTGGAATAATTACTGTAGCACTTTTTGTGGTATGATGTATGTGAGACAAAAAGGTGATTGAAAATATAAAAAGGTGGGTTGAAAAATGTATTTATGATGCAAGCGAAATATTATTTGAGATAATGAAACTATCCAAACAAACCAATTTTTTCTTTGTGTGGAAGAAAGTAATAAGTTGCTAAAAAGAAAAGAATAACTATTAGCAAATTGGACAAATTCTCCGATTAATTTTCACAAGAGTTTTATCTGCAAGTAATTTATTTATTTATTATTATTATTTTTCAAATATCAACTTCAATATATAGCAAGTAATTTATTTGGTTTGCAGACTTCTTGTAGTTACTAGTTAGGGATAGTTTTTGACCAGTCAAGTCAAATATTTGTACCAAGTTTCTTACGCCAAATGCAAGTAGAGATCCAAACTTTTTCTTGCCAACCAAATCTACATAACAGTGACTTTTACTTTTCGTCTTGTTTTGGATAGGTGATGGGAAAGTGTGATGTATATACGAGATAAAAATAGTGATTAAAATATATATTTATGAAAAGAAAGTAAAAAATTTGTAATAGAAAATTGCAATCCAAATACCACCTTACTTTCTCACGTAATTTTCCTTCCATTCAATCATAGCAATGTTTGTTTAAAATTCTGTTCATACAAAAAAAGCTCCAATTATTTTTTTGTGAAATAGAAATAAAATTTTCACTAATTCTTTTTTAAATAAATGACAACATAAAATTCTAACAGAAAGAGAATATACTTGATTAAACCTTATTTTTCCTTTGGAATGTACATGATTTGTTTTTCAAGATCCAATTTTGCCAAAAGGAACCATTACTTGTGTCTATCTTATTTAGTTTGAAGTTAAATATCTTAATTATATTTATCATTCATCCCAAGATTAATTGAATATTTTTTTTAACATTTGATCACATATGTTAGTTATCAACTTCACAAATTTGCTACCATCAATGTTGTAATGCATGTAAATGGCTTCACATATCAAAAAAAAAAAAAAAAAATCTTTGTAAATATCAATTAATTAGTTCAATTTTAAGCATTTATTGCTTTTTCCATTATTATCAACATTTTAAATCATTCAGCGGATTGATGAATGTACGTAATTTTCACTTTTTTCGTTAATTATCGAGTGTAACTATATTGCAATTAAGTACAATTTCTTGTATTTTAATTTTAGAATAAGAGAGTTATTGTCCTTTTTATATTTAATAGATTTTTGGTTGAATCCAATTTTATTAATTGTATTTTTATTTTGTTGGATAGAAATAGTTTTTTTTTTTCTATATAGTTAAATAATCATACAACAAAACACAAAAGCAAAAACAAAAAGGGCAAAAATAGTCTATATCCAGCCGGCCAGCCCACTTGTCCTTCCCCCGCGGCATCCTTCAGAAACTCAGGAACCCTAACCCCTCCTTCCTGTTCTCCTCTCTCTCTCTCTCTCTCTCGCCTAGAAACCTTAAGACTTCAATTCAGTGGCGTTTAATTTGTCCAATCCATCGATTGAATCGAATTTGAATTGACAGTTGAATGGGGAAGAAGAAGAAGAGAGCTCAGACATCGAAGGTGTGGTGCTATTATTGCGATAGAGAGTTCGAGGACGAGAAGATTTTGGTGCAGCATCAGAAGGCCAAGCATTTCAAGTGCCATGTCTGCCATAAGAAGCTCTCCACCGCCGGCGGTATGCAAATCCACGTCCTCCAGGTCCATAAAGAAAACGTCAGCAAGTATGCATTACTATTCTCTTTATCGATCACAAAACACCGAAGTTGAAATTTGATAGTTGTGATATCTTTGGGCAGAAGTTTATCGCTTTTTACTTGGTGCAGCTTTCAGAAGTGGTTAAATTAGATGCTTTTAGCCAATTTTGTTGCAGTTTTGTAATGATTTTTTTTTTCATGTTTGTGATTTTGATATCTTGGTTGTTAAGGGGTTCGAATGCTGGTTGTTGTTAGTAGCTGATGGGGCTAGGTATGAATTTGAAGATGCTTTTTTTCCCTTTTTGGGCTAATTTTTTCAATTGTCTAAATGTGATTAATTGGAAAAGGATTAGTAAGTTTGAGCATGCCAAAGGCCATGAAAAAAAAAGTTTTAAATATGTGGAGTGGGACTCTAATGCTAGTATGAGCAATCTTGTGCATGGAAGCATTACATTTGTGGAATGTGTGAGAATTATATCAGGAAGTTTAAATTAGTTGCTATGTTTAATTATCTTTAGTGGATATTCTTGTGGTGTTGAAGTATTTGGAATTGCATTGGCCCTTATTCTGCTTGACAGGTTAATGAAGCAAAGTAGTAGATAAATTTTTTTTGTTGGTAAACTAGATAGTTTAAGCTTAAGAGGTGACTGGTTGAATGTCTACAATCTGTTGCAAGTTTATTAATGTAATGACCTCATACACTAATCTGGCTCATTAGGTTGAAATTGGTGGTCATATGTGTATATTGGTTCTTTGTTATGTCACTTGCTGCACTCACCATTTAATTCAGAATTAGTTCTTTTTAGAAGTTACACGTTCAAACCCAGTTTTTGAACCGAGGTTTACTGAATTAGCGATCATTTTTAGTTTAGTGAAGCTTGCAATATAAGCCTAGCTGGAAATATCATGCTTAAGGCCCGTATTTAGTGGATGTAAGATCTAGTATAGTGTTAAACCGGTGAAGTGAGAGATAAGCCAGAAAAATTGTTTTGAGGTGTTTGAAGGTGCGTGTTCTTAGTAATTAGGATGATGGTTGGTAATTTTTGGAAAAGTGAACAGACAAGAAGGTAATTGGCCGTTGTTGCGAAAGATCAGAAGCTTTTGTGCCTTGCATTGAGATCCAATTAAACCAGGTTGACAGTTACAATCACTTGTAACGTTACTATTATCAATTGAACAGGGTTGGAAAAGGTGGAGACAGTTGTGGTCAATAGCTTTTCTGTTAACGGGAGAGAAAAATATTACTTAGGTTCTCAAAAATAGCTACTCAAGCTTGTGTTTTGTTCAATGATATCTGCCTCAGAACAAGAACTATATGATCACCCCTTTCATTCAAGCTTACTTCGGTTCTCAAAAATAGCTACTCAAGCTTGTGTTTTGTTCAATGATATCCGCCTCAGAACAAGAACTATATGATCACCCCTCAGAACAGGAACTATAAAGGAAGATGAAATTGATAAAACATCACTGGGTGGAAAATGATGAGAATATAGGAATATACAAGTGCAAATATAGTGGGAAACAAGCACTTTATCATAGATTCACTCGCTTCTTGAATTTTATGATCACATCTTTCTGATGAAAATTATGGGAACTGCAATGAGATGAAGTGTTAGAAGATGATAGCTTGTGCCTGTATGGTAATCATTATAATCTGCTTCGTATCATGTGTAGAGTTTATTCTTCCTTAGGCAAGTCAGAGAATAGAAAATTCCTGAAATTGAGCAGATGTAGATTATCGAATCAAGAGTGGGATACTAGGTGGTGCACTCCATGCCTGGGTATTGGCATATATTTTTCCACTTTTCAACCGACAAAAAATGAGGAATTAGTTAGTCTAGTTGAAATTTGAATTGAGAGGCAAGCATGTAATATTGATTGCCCAATGCGAATTTCCTTTGCTCATTCATGTTCTCTCTTTGTTTATCACTCATTTATTATATCAATTTTTGGCTCTGCACTCACTTGTAGAGTGAGTACTAACATCACTGTTAAAGATCTAGAACTGAAGTGCTAAAACCTTTTTCTGTTTTTATTGGTGAAAGAATTTTTGCTTACAGCCAACAATATTTTGCAGGGTTCCGAATGCAAAACCTGGTAGGGAATCCACAGATATTGAAATATATGGAATGCAAGGAATTCCACCTGACATTCTGGCAGCTCATTATGGAGAAGAAGGTACTGTTGGTATATGATTAGTTGTAAAATGAATTGATGATTACAAATATGAAAGGGTTATAGTGCCATGGGAGTGTAAGTTAATACAATAATCATATGTACTTTAACTTTGGTAAGGGATGGATTAGTAGCAGACGTGTGTTATGGTTAATTGTAGATGTAGTGAAGATTAGAAACCTTCTTCTTCTTCTTGGTTCCCATTGAAACTTGAAAACAGAAATGCTTGAGGGCATTACATTGTCATAAGGAATTGTTGTTGACTTTTCGTATTCTCAATAAATCTTCAGTTCCTCTAATGTTTTTTGTGGTGGTTTAATGAGTGATTCCCTTACATTCCTTCTTTATATGCATTTTTCATGTTACAAAGCAGAGAATAGCCTTTTATCTTTTGTCATGTACTATGGGCAAATGCTGTTTATTTGGCCCTATGGAAAGATGTTAGGAGAAGCAAAATTGTTATGTTGGTCTTGCAAAAGCCTGCCATTCATCAAGTAGCATTTTCTTTTATTGCTCATTGTGCAGATTATGTTTTTGGTTACTGTTTCTGACTCCTGTTCATCTTGCAGATGATGAGGCACCAGCTAAAACTCCCAAGGTGGAAATTCCACCAACCCAGGTTGGTGGTGTGGTTCAGGGCTCATTAGGCGTGGGTTTTCCTCCTCAGTCTAGTGTTGGAGTGATGCCAACTCTGTATGTTTCTGTTATAACATTCACTGGAGTGTCTGTTGAAATATATGTCTTTGAAATAAATCTTTTAACTATTGTGCTAGAATTTAGTCTTATGTTCCTATATCTTACATAAACCTGTATCCATTCAAAATTATTTGCCGTCTTCTCATCACAGTAAGATTTTGGAGTAACAGCCCAAAGAGAATGGCAGACTGATACACTCGCCCTGCTTATTCTGTAATGACATTCATGTTGACCAAGTGCTGTAATACTGTATTTGTTACACAACATTCAATTGCACACCTACTATGCTTTGTGCTCGAGGAAATGCGATTTGTCCTACTTGTTCTTTTGTGGACAAGCGCTCCTCAACTTGTTTAATTAACTTTGTGCCCCATTGTAGTTAGATGAATCAAATTTATGCTCAACTATAAGCTCATTTTGTAGGCTATGCCAATCTTAAAGCACAGCTTGTTCAGTTAAACTTCTAGAACTTTTTCTTAGTGTTTTTACATACTAGGATAATGTGCAATAGATATACCTGCTAGAGAGGGAGGGAGGGAGGGAGAGAGGGGGAAGGGGAGGGGTAGAGGGAGGGAGGGAGGAAGGGGGGGTGGGAGAGAGAGAGAGAGAGGGAGGGAGGGGGAGCAGGAGGGGACAAGGGGGAGGGAGAGGGAGGGAGGGCATGATTTATAGTAGATATGTGTACATAAATGTACCCACATAAATATAGTCAGCACTGACTTAGCTTTGAACCTGAACTCCAATGTAGAAATATTCGTCTCTTTTATCTAACCATATTAGGCGTCAGGGCTTGTGCTATCAAATTTGAAAATTTTTTATCAAGCCTAGCTTGAACTCCCTTAGATTTTGACAATTATCATTGGAAAATCAAGCCAAGTTTCAGCTTCACTTAGAACTCCATTTGACTACTATGAACGTTTGAGCTAAATAAAAGTTATTTAGATCTTTAACCTACCTCTGAAACTCATTTTCCTCTAGTTTCTAGCTCTATGGCTATCATTTTTCTGTATTTCTGAAATTTTTTCACGTTATGCATTCCATTTCTTACTTGTGTTAACTTTGCTGTATAATGCAGTTACAATCCTGCAGTACCAATCCCTCCTGCTGGTTGGCCAGTTGCACCACGCCCTCAACCTTGGTATCCACAACATTCAGCTGTGTCAGTTCCACCATCAGCACCATTGGGGTTGCCACCACAACCTTTGTTTCCAGTGCAGAATTTAAGGCCTCCCTTGCCGCCCACTGCACCACCAGGGCTTCAAGCATCTGTTCCCGTTGTGCCTCCAGGGCTTCCTGCTCCGCCACCTATTCCTGTATCTCAGCCATTATTCCCTGTTGTTCCAAGTAGCAATGTTCCTGCTCAAAATTCAGCATTTTCTGCACCCATGCTACCAACAAGTCTTCCTTTGAGCACTTTGACCGAAACAAAAAATTCTGTGGATGGATACTTGAACAATAATGCTTCTGTTACAAATACTTTTGCGACCCCTGGGATTCCAGGTTTGAGATAATCTCTATCTGTTTATTGCTCGCATTCGTGTTTATCTGGATTAAATTCTTAGTCAAAATCTACTACAAATACTTTTGCGACCTCTGGGATTCCAGGTTTGAGATAATCTCTTTCTGTTTATGGCTTGCATGCTTGGTTATCTGGATTAAATTCTTAGTCAAAATCTACTATTAGGTCTTCTTCTAAAATTGTTGACGAAATGTTTGTGGTCCTTCTATGTGCTAGCAATATGATATGTTCTTTTAGATTCTGGGATTTTGAGTATTATGGAGATTTTTGGGCATCCATCCTTGCAACTCAGGGAATCTACAATGTACCAGTTGTGCTGGTTTATAGGCTTTATCCTGATTTTTTGGACCATCTGTGGGTGAATTGTTGTGCAACATCTCCATGTAGTAGTTTATTTGTTCTTTCTGATAACGAATTTTGTAAAATAAATATATAATCTTTCTTGTTATTATGGTATTTTTGTTACTTGGCTATGTAGAGTTTTTCCTGGAATTGTGGTGGGTTATGCCAAATGGCTCTTCCGATACTGCGATGGTCATGTTGCCCCTCACTTCTGTCCATAGAAATTCATGCGAAATCTGTGAACAGGTTTTTGGAGTTTTTATTCCGTATTGGGTCTTGCTTCCTTGGTCATTTGTTTAGTTGAATTTCTATATCAAGATGTTTGTCTTTTCTTTCACATTATCTGCAGCATCCATGCCCAGCTGTAATTAGAAAATAAATCATAGATTGTCTTGATAACAGATTTTTGATTTGGATGTATTGATGCTATAATTTTCAGCTTTTTTTTTTTTTTTAGGAGAGGAGGGGGGGGGGGGGGGGTCATGCATGTATGCTTTAGGCTATTTTGATGACAGATTTTTTTGTCTTTTTCTGGTCTTTGTGATGCTTTAGGCTGTTTTAATTTGGTGTTTGATTTATTGTTTTTCCTTTGAATTGCAGCTGCAATGCCTGTGAATTCACATTCATATGCTTCTGGTCCAAATACTGGTGGCCCTTCCATTGGACCACCACCGGTAATTGCAAACAAAGCTCCAGCTAGTCAGCCAGCAGGAAATGAGGTCTACTTAGTTTGGGATGATGAAGCTATGTCCATGGTTAGCAGGCTTTGCTGTGCTGCTGTAGTTGTAGAATACACAATTCTCTCTTCTGTTGTTGCTTTGTTGGTGTAAACTCATTGACTTATAAATTTGTGTAGGAGGAAAGAAGGATGTCCTTGCTGAAATATCAGGTGCATGACGAGACTAGCCAGGTAAGTCATAACTACCCTGTACGTCCTTACTAAGATTCTTTCATACAGATGTGGACATGAGTTGCTCCCATATCCTGATGGGTATTTAGTGGTTGTTCAGATTCAGTTGTTAACACATTGTTTTCTAAAGGTACTTTTTTGTACTTCCTGCCCATCTTTATCCCCCTTAAAAATGAGAAAATTGCTGCATATTGGAGCAATTCTGTCGAGTGTGTATTTACTTTTCAATCCCATTGATTCATGGGCTGTATTTACCCTTTTTTGGGTAATTCTGAGCTTGGCAAGCAGTCCTACCAATTTTGTGGTCATCAAAGATTCAAGTAGGTATTTTCAATATCTTTGCTGATAATTAATAACTACCATTCTGACAAGCATGCTGTGATCTACTTGAGGAATCTTCGGCATAGCAGTGTACAACATTAAGAACAGCGTGTATGTATTTGTTCTTTAGAAATTTTAATTTGTTTATTTTATTACTCTCCCTATGCTTGATCATGAAGTGTGGGGTTTGGGTGGAAAGATTACCTCCACCCTACAGAGTTTTGCCCATTCATGTCAATGATACAAAATACTTAAGTGGCCGAACAGTGAATTCAAACTTGGCCCAGGTCAGCTTCTTTTGTAAAGTTCGGTATTCATTGCACCGAAGCTAGCTAAATTTATATGAGTGGTTCAGCATGTAATCTGTTTTGATGATGTTTCTGTACTGATTTTCTTTTTCCGGATAATGTGTTCCAGATGAGCTCAATTGATGCTGCAATTGATAGAAGGATATCAGAAAGCAGGCTTGCTGGTCGTATGGCATTTTAGGTTTGGTGGCCTAGTGTTAGAAGTTGGAGACCTTTCTGGTTGCAGCTCAAGAGTTAATCGAGTCTTAAATTAAGACTTGCTCGAGCACCTCAAGTGATTACTTCCTGCTCGGTCTAAAACTCTTTCTTTTCGTGTTGTATGCTTAGAAGTGAAGTGAGGTAGGATGATTCTTTTAACCTTTAGTTGAAAAGTTTCAAAAGATTCTTGTAACTGAGTTGGAAGGTTTTGTAAGGGGTCGGCGTTGTTTTGTAAATTGAGGATCTCAATATGATTTGAAGCAGATGCGATTTAATGTTATTTGGGGAATTCGTAGATCAGTTATGCTTTCTTTTTCAAATTGTACTATTTTGACCATTTCATTTGGGGTTGCGTATGGGATTCAGAACTGTATGTCGACTATCGGGTAGCTTGTGGCCCTCATCTTCTTCTGATTGAAATGCATCAAGCCTTCAATGCGGGTATAGAGTCAGAAGAATACTACTATCATGCACCAGGCCTTGCATTGCATGAATGATAAAACGATCCTTCCGAACTCTGTATCCACAATGAAGGCCTCTGATGCATCTTAATCAGGTCATGCGAGCGAAAGGGTTATAAACTAAGTAGTTTCGACACATGATCACGTTATGTCATATCTGTAATCACCAACACAAACACACTGATTGCACTACTTTTGTCATATATATGCTTCCCACCAGGCAGCATTGGCAGGCAGCAGGCCCCTTGCTGCTCTCTTTTACAAGTTTAAACTTCTTAAATTATCGTCTTTGTATGAATTAACTATAAGGCAGCTAGCACAAACCATCGAACGTCTCGCCAGTTATAATATGAGAACCATTAAATGGGAAGCAAGGCTATCATCACTGCTCAAGTGGTACGAATAGGAGGAGAATGAATGGTTAGAGTAAGGCAAACGTTCATAGAGAGAAATGAAATCAATTCCTTGCTAGACCAGTTCCACGAGAATACCATAACTTTTGTAGCATTATTTCAGCACGTATCTTTCCACCAGCTTTATGAATGTTAATATTTTTCAACCACAGACGATATTATGAAGTGGCAAATGCAGTACAATAAGAGTAAAGATTTTCGCTGAAATACAAAGTACAAGACGAAGGCATATATATGTACATAACACAGAACACGCGGATACACTACAACATGTTGCAGTTCCTCAACTGCCTGAGGAGGGGCCGAAGTACATACAGATGGGTGGATTAATCCTGAAGATTGATAGGACTGCTGAGGGAATAGTCCAAATACCATCACCACATATCAAACCTGAAGCAACAGCGCCTGCATAATCTTCAGCATCCTTCCTGTTTAGCCTCTCCCAGACAAACAATATTACGGTTCCAACAAACATGTCGATTGCAAAGTAGGCTCCAATATAAAATGGTACGGCCATTGCCATTGGTATAGGGATGAACTGTGACACCCTTTTAGGGGTGACATCCCTCAAGAAGTTTACAGCAACAGCCACAGCAAAGAAAAACAAGCAGAGTTCCAAGCAATGCTTGGGCAGTTCCGAAAAGCCTTGAATCCCCAAAATAGCCATTTCCCTATATATGATGGCATACGGTGCTTTGTATGGACTATCAGGAGAACCTATATCAAAGGCTCTCCAGAACAACCAAAATGTAAGCGGTGCAATGACACAGCCCATGGCTGTTCCAACTAACTGACTGACAAACATAGATCTGGCTGATGACAAAGTTAGATAGCCTGTCTTAAAATCTTGCATCAAATCAGCTGCAGTTGAGACAATGGACATCATAACTCCACAAGCTGCCAGCCCAGCGATAACGCCACCATTACTTCCAACCAGTGAAGCAAAAATGAAAAGGCCAATCTTGCCATATGTTGAAGCCAAGTTCCAATCTGTTAGCCCAGTCCCATAGGAATTGCAGAAGGCAAGGGCAGGAGCAATTATGTATGAGCAAAGGACCAAATACCATTTAAGCGGCGGAAAGATGATTGGAATTGTAGCAGTGGATATTGCAGCCAAGCCAACATATCCAGAGGCAGCAAACCAAAATGGAATCCTGTCCTTCAGGAATACTTCATCCCGCTTCTTCTCCTCTAGTAATCTTTTGGAAGTCTCACTATCTGTTCAAACATTAATACAGCATACAGGTACATAATATAATGGTAGTCAAGGAATGTGAACACACGTATGAATTTAGTACCGAATTGGGTAACCTCAGTGGGGTTTTTAGTCCTCAAAAGGGAAGGATGCAAGGAAAGAGTAGGAAGAATTGTTATTTCTTCAACTTTCTTTTTATACACTTGAACTTGCAATTGCAGAGTTCATTCCACCAAAAATTTAACAGGCAACACAAAAGGGTAGTAATAAATGTCAAAAGAAAATGACACAGCAATATAAATGAGATAAAATAAATAATCATTGACCACCACTCCTTACCTAAAACCTCTTTGAAAATGGGAAGGTCCTTTTGTCTAGTGCTAATTTTGCACGTTTCCTTAAATGTGATGGCAATTATTTTAATTAAATTGTAAAGCCCATCACCCAAAATTAGTGAAATAGCAACGAAGACCTGCAATCATAATACGCGCATGAGATTGTCACACCAAAAAATCCAGTTCAACACGCATGAAAAACAATCTCTCCCAGTTGAGATAGGAAATTCTGCTGCATATCATAATCAAAATGGGCTGTCTGACAATGATGTGAAGTATAAATAGCTTGATCGCTGGCTTTATCAATAGGAAAAATAAGGGGGTTTTTGAAAATTGAATTTTTGCCTCTGTAAAATTTCATTCTTTCTCCATGGATGAAAGCATAAACAATACCCAACTTCTAATTTTTTTTTTAACAGAACTCCTCTAATGGATCAAAGAAGCTCGTAGTGTCTCACTCTGCCAAGTAAATTTATGTTCACTGCTTTTGTTGTACCATCCCCAAGTCCTCATGAAGCCTTAAGAAGTCAGAGACACATACTTCCCCCATGCAAAGCTACCCATTTGATGCTCTTCACAATTCTAACCAAGGAAGAGAGAAAAATAGGTCTGCTGGGTGCTTTATTAGAAGCAGGGCATGTCAACTATGAAAACTGATCGTTGTAGAGTTACAGATCAAAGAAATTCAGGCTTTTCATGTGTTAACTATGGTGTATAGTGTTGGACTATGTCAGTATGAAGAAAAAGGGTACTCTAAGTTATTTACTAATCAGTTGCTTATGCTTTGATATTATCACAGGAATAGCTATGCTTAAAAACTCAGTATTCGTGATGCCCTTTACACCCACTTATCTTTTGGCTCCTCAAATATGTCCTCAACCTCTTTTCTTATTTTGTAAGCTTCCAAACAATATCATAGCAGAGGCAGAAAAAAAGGAAGCTTTAATTGCATAGAGAACATTTATTAGCTGCAGCTGTTAAAACTGCCTTTACTTGTTAATGTCAGTCTAAACACATAGCTAATCTTTCTTATGGAATTTGTAAAGAAAAATATTTTGAGGTACCTTGTAACCATATAGACCTTTGAAGTCATTGGCGCCAAGATCCGCCGGGTACCAGTCACCAGCATGCCGAGAAACGAAGGGCCAAAGAAAACCCCACGAGATAATGGCCCCCAAGAGAACAGAACAGTTGACAATATGAGGGCAGATCAGACCACATCCTATATAGGTAGGACTAAAGTCAAAATAAAACCTGCAACACAGGAGCAAGACTCAAGCATCAGTAATATGAGCTACGAGTAATCCACACTTGTGATCCAGAGTTTACCCTTCATATGCCCTGTGCAAAGAGTTCTTGTTTTAGAGGTTACCAATAATATCAATCATGAAAACAAAGGTTACAGTTTTTCTAAGATAAAAGCAAGCTGAAGTACAGCATCCCTCTCTATTTCAGTTTTTCTTTTCTTTGCCATTTTCAGCACAGAAAGTTCATAGGATCCTTTCAGCATCATTTGATCAAATCTAAAATTGTACAAGACTACAAGATAGCTCAATACATTTATGAGCAGCTAGTACAGCCCTCTCAGGGTAAATAGTTATCCACTCAACAACCAAGATATATAACATTACCACCACATATCGAGACCAAAACTAACTCACCAAAAGGTTAGCTTGGCTTCCACCCTGATTTGTAGTATCAAGCAACTAAAATGTTGTATGTCTATGCATTTTCAGTCAGAAATATTTATAGCTTGACAACTAGCTCTTGTATAAAAATTGCTTTAGCAGAAAAAGAACATCTCTAAGGCACTTACACCATGTTATGAATTCAACATCAGGAGAATCGATGAGAATAAGAAATTATGTGTTTCTTACAGGAAAATTACTGCTAGTAATTGCTACACCTCTCAGAACTCACAAAGGAGAGGCAAAGAGTAGAAGTTGTATTCACTTCCTGGTCTAAAAATTGCAGCCATTTGGACTCAAAATCAACTATATCTAATATTGGAGGAAGAGAAACTTACGTGTTTTTGTATAATGCCAACCCCAGGCTGGGAAAATTGTCAAATCCACATGAATCCCCAACGCCACTGAAGAACCATTTGAAGCAGCTCCAGAAGAAGCTAATGCTCAAATATTTTCCAAGACAGCTCACTTGTTTACTGGAAAGCTCAATCCAATTTGCCATTTCAGAAAATAGTACTAGAGATTGAAAAACAAACTTTACAGAAAACAAGGACCATACCACACCATGCCTCAGCCTATCTTCATTACTATAATTTTAATTTGATGACTTCGGTGCACACAAACAAGAAAAAGCTTTTCTCAATGTCTTAGACGTTTTACAAACAAGAACAAAAGGCACCCAAAAACTAAAAATGCAGTTGCTTACCTTGCAAGTTCAGCTCCACTGCTTGTGTGGAAGCTATTGATCAACATTGCCGTGGCAGTTCCACTAGGGTATGTCAACTTATAATCCAAGACCATAACCTGAAATTAGGGCCATAGGAGATTAGAAAGAATGACAGAAAAAACAAGTAACTGGGTGAAGAATTAAGGGCTCCAGTACCAATTGCAAAGAGCACTCTAAATCTAGAATGGCAGTAATAATGATGCAAAATGGAAACACAATTATCAATCCCTAACAAGCATGATTGGGAATAGGAAAGAGGAAAGGACCAACTGATATATCTTCAGGTCATGAAATAAACAAGAAAGCCGTGTCAATTTACACAATTACAGACTGAACCAAAAAAAAAAAGCCTATAAGTTAAACACATAGCCTAGCGGCAAGGGATGATTTGCATTCCTAGAATCGGTGGAGCAAGACAGAATTATCAGCATTGGAAGTCACCTTACGAAGTGGGACAAGACTGAAAAGGCCAAGGAAACTAACAACAAACGTGAAACCCATCATCCACAACAATCCTGGATTTTTAACATCTTCTGCCCGGTTACCAGGATAGTCCTCACCAATCAGCTTGTACGTTTTCTCATCCATTGAGAGCATGTACGACCCAAAACCCCCTGCCATAGCCAAGTAAAAATAAGGAACAATAAATCATGTGGCATGAGCACAATATAGTTAGGGAATTGGACAAATCAAGTAAACAGAGAAAATGGAGAAAAAAAAAACTCCAGTTTTAGATAACCTAGACATGTTCATGACACTAACAATGACATCAGAGAACTAGTTTCATTTTAGTACTAATTCGAAGACTCTCCCAAACACAGGCAGCTGAGGCTAGAAATACCTACACACCAATTCTCAATAACGAGAAGCTAACTTTTGTCACTGCACAGAAATTACTACTCGCATCCAAAAACTGCCAGACAAAGAAAAAGAAAAGGAAAAAAAAAAGAATTATGCAAGTTAAAGATGAGAGCAGTACAGGAAAGTGGGGTTAGTAGTACCACTAAAAGCGAGGCCATAACAAGCAACAACGCAAGTCTGGATAACGGTATTCTCCTGACGGGTGAAGGGGTGAACCGAAAGGCCTAATTTGGAAAGAAGGGCGGTCCAGGACTTGACGAAGAAGAAACCAAGCAAACCGGCGGCGACATTGAGGGAGGGAATGATGCCGACGGTGAGATTGAGCTTGTGGGTGATGATACAAAAAAGAACACCCAACAGGGCACTGACAAGAAGGCCCCGGAAGGTAATCTGATGTTTCCAATCCGGAATGAATTCTTCGTCCGGCAGATCCTTATTTTTGGAATCATCATCATCATCTACCTGCTGCAGCAAAGGCTCTGAAATCTCCACAGAAGCAGCGGCCTTCTCCACCGTCCCCATCTGTTGACTTATTAATCTCTGAACCCTCTACAGTGTAATAGGTTACCAGATCACCCCAACCCACCACTATCACTATTACTATTAGTATTACTACTTGCTGAGCTTTGGATGGAAAAAAAAAAGGGCTACCTTTGACTCTTTTTGGCTAGGTTTTTGTGGGTGGCAGATAAGATGCAGATGAGATTCTTGATACTCCACCTCGTAATATACTATTACTACCTATCCTATCATGATTCTGTTAGTCGGTTTTTTGCCCCCTTATTATTATTATTAGTAGTAATCAAATCAAAGGATAGTACAATGAGATTGGTGGTGGTGGTAAATGGCAATATTGGTAGTTTCTGGGCTGATGGGATGGGTGGCAGGTGGAGGAGAGAGGTGATTGGTGGAGAATTTGGACGCACAAAGAAGAAGGCTCAAGCGTCTGACGTCCTTTGGGCAGTTGCGCTGGCGTGATGCGTGCAATTTGCACGTTCCCGCGTGTTTGGTACCCTTCCATTGCATTTGGAGAGAAATTTTCTTCATTATATCCTAATAAAATTTAAAATTATTTTTTAAATTTAATGCAATTTGTGATATATTATATTTCATTACTTGTATTAGTTATATCTAAAATTTTGTGTGAAATTGACTAGATTTTACCCTCTAAATTACAAGGGGTATTTGTTATTTGGCTAAACCTCAAGATTTGATTGATGGATTAGTCAAGTTTCAAGAGAGGTACATGTAGTTAATCGTTGAAAATTAGCTGACTTGAAATATGGATATATTTGTGCAATAATGTATGCAATGTTTGGTTGCACTAATCATTTTAACTAATTATTTCTTGTAATAACAGGTGGATAGACGCTTCATTGAGATTTAGATTCTGTTTGATAATCCAATTCAGCACTTAATAAATTTAAATCTTAACATATTATATCATTTGATAATTAAAAAATTGAACATCTGAATTAATTAGGTGATACCGAATATTTTAGGCAAAACTTATTCCCAAAATTAAGTGATAAATTATTCACTTATTAATGAATGTGATATGCACTCAAGTGTATTAAATGTAATATTTAACAATTCAATAATTTAATAAATTTAGATTTCATATTTCAGATTTCAGTTTTATTAAATATACCTTTAGAGCGAGATTTTAGTTCAAATTGTCACAAGCGTGATTTTTTTATGGTACCAAATGGGATACCCACGTGCCAAAACACAGCAACATTATCGTGGGAAAGAGATTGGACTTTTGCAAAATCTTTTGAAAAGAATATTACTTTGACCAAAAAAAAAAAGTTCGCATGAAAAAGATATTAAGGTGTTATTATTTTGCTATTTAGGAGACTAAATGTCCCAAATCACAAATACTACAGACCTAGGGGGCCTCTTGGTAAATATTAATCGAAACCTCGTTTACCTTTTTACTCTCGACTCTCGAGGGGCCATACCTATAAATTTCCATATTTGAACATAGAAAGTAGAAACCACTCCTATTTGTAAAGTTTCAATTTTTATTCGTATCTGCTTCTGCTTCTGCTTCTTCTTTTTCAATATCTCTATCTGGGTATTTTCAGCTTTACAGAACCCCGTTAGAAAATACTGTTCAATATAGAAAACAAAACCTTTAAGATTGTTCAGCGATTGCTGTTAGCTATACAAATCTCCGGTGAGCAATAGATTTAATTTTGGTTCATCGGAAAAGTGTATAGAATTTTGTGGTGCTGCCATAATTTGTATGCAAAGGAGGCTTGATTGACTAACAGGTTATAGTGCTCTAATGTTTTGCTGGCAGGGAAGAAAATTTGACAATATGGTGTGTTGTGCCCTCAGATAACTGTAATGGTCTTCAGGTGTTGGGAAGTTGTGCAACAGGGTTGGAGCAGGTACACTGCTCTATACTGATTGGATTTGATTCTTGATTCCCTGAATTTCCTTTTTTTTTATTTTCTTTTATCTGGAAAATGGAAGTGCAACTTACTGACAGCAGATTTGCAAAACTGTAGAATCACCATTCCTCTAAGGCCATTTAGTTTGAGGGATGTTGTGGAGCTGGGACATGAATCCTCTAAGTCATTATGCTGTTTATGGGGATTGGTTTGTCATGGTTGCTGCTTTTGTTTGATTTCTTAAACTGGGGCTGTCAATTATTCGATGTGTCTCCTTCTTTTGTGAAGTTTTTTCATAATCACTGAGATTTTTCAGACGGGTAATCAATTCAAGAGATAAAAAAAAAGGCTAGTTTGACAGTTATCTTAACTAGTGCTGAATGCACACTCAATGTGTGTGCAGTAAAGAAATACATTATATTTATTGTCATATATTTTATATAAAAATTTCATTGTTGAAACAAACTTTAATCTTTTAAATGTTTTATAAAATAATTTTACATTGGTAGTTATAATATTTAGGAGTGGTTATGTTGAAAATATATGCTTAAATAGGTAAAAGCAAAAAATGCTCATGGGGTAGTTATCTTGAGAACATCTATGTAGGTAGTTAAAGTAAATGTAGCTTTTATTTGGACAAAAATGAAAGTTTATAAAGTGGCAATAAATGTTTACTCGAAACCCCTGTTTTTGTATAGTATAGATATAGATATGTCCCAGGAGGTGAAGGGCATTCCCCCTCCCCTCCCCTCCCCCCCCCCCCCCCCCAACCCCCAAAAAAAATGAAGGTGGAGGAATAAGAACAAGATTTATCTTTTTTCCAAAGTTTCCATTTTTTTCCTCTCTTTTCCTAATACCCTGGTTGGTTCCAGGAAAGGGCTGAGGAAATGGAAAGTGATACCCTGAAAACCAATTTCCTGTGTTTGGCAATGAAAGAGAGGGAATTGATATTTGCACACCTCATAGAGAGAAGAAATCTCAGGAAATGGTAGGGAAACTGAAAGCTATTTTTGCCTAAAAATGGTTTCATCACCAAAACATGAGGAAAACGAAGGAAAGGAAAAGCAAATGGATAAATACGCGGATCTCAATCTGGGTAAAATTAGATTTCGGGTCAAATAAAGCCAATAAAAAAGAAACAAAGAACACCCTCTCTCATCTCCCACTTCTTGCCGTTCTCACCGATCACTGTCTCCCATCAAATCTCTCAACTGCAATTTTGGCCGTGAGCGGTGGGCTGAATCTCCATTCTCAAGAAAGAGGTACTAAGAAAGTGCTAATGGGAAACCTAAATCAAATCTGAGCTGGTTCAAAGCCCATGGAATTGCCACTAGGATGACCATGCCCCCTCCATATATACAAGTTAGCTCTTTTATTTGGAGCTTTTATGCCTTTATTTACAATGTAAGGTTTGTTGACGTACTTAATATTCCCAGAATGAATGGAAAAATTGTGCAACCATGTTCTAAGATCAAAGAACGTTAATTCACTTCTTCCTGAGATTAGATTTCTTATTCTTCCGACCAGAAGACCACCTATTGTTGTACAAGTTTCTCGGGGTTTCTGGTTGTTTAGAAAAGTTTTTGAATCAATTCATGCTTTGCCAATTCATAAACGGATTTCTACCGGTATTTTACATAAGAGCTCATTATGCAAGTAAAGTTTCAGTGGCATGCATAACCCTCTTTTAATTTTAATGTTCAGGTTGTTTTATGACCATTAATGCCATGCCTTTTGTTTATCATTAGCTAATGAATTCATATGATGCATGATAAAAACTGGGGAATTTGGTTTGGGTTTCTTTTTTTTTGGAACTTTTCTGAGCATTATTTGTTACATTTTCTCATATACTTGGCCATATTGATGTTTTTGTGGTGTCTGATGCTTTTGTCGTTGCAATTATGTTGCCTCTACAGAGGGGAAGTTCTCATTTTTCTCAAGTCTGCAGTGCCATGTTTGGTGTGTTTTGCTGCAGTTATCTTTCTTGTTTAGCAGTGGCAGCCCTGAATACAAGAAAATGTGCTTCCCTTCTTTTGGTTTAGAATAATAAAACACGGCTGCCCATTTTCTTTAAATAAGATAACTTTGTACACTTGGTTGGCACTGTCTTGTAAAATAATTTATTGAATTGGATTTGGGATCCAACTTATAAGATAATTTGTACATCTTGATAGACGGCAATTGTGGTCCTTGGTTATTGATTAAGCTTGCATTGACATTATAGGTTGCCAGCATAATCTATTCTGTTCCTACCCAATAATTAAAACCCAAAAGAAAAATGCAAGGGCGGAAAACTTTGATGGATTTGAGCAGCCATTTTGCAGTCAAGTAGGATGTCGGATTGACGTGTAATTCTTTTTAATGCTATTTTGAAGCCCTAAAACTATAGAACAGGGAAGAGGGATTTGGTTTCATTATTTATCTGCAGCACTTGTATGCTTGTGAACATGTGTTTTGGGTTGGTATTGGTGATATGGGTACTTGCTGGTTTTGCTCATTCTTCTTGACATCTCCCTTCTTGATAAATGTTAATTGAGATTAATGTTAACTAATGAGTTTGAAAGTTGTTGAGGGTGATATGTAATACTTTTAATTTAGCCAACTATGATCAGGTGGTTCAGTTCTGATGAACTCACCAGCCTCTGTAAGAAGTTATACTTGCCCTTTTTACATTTGTATGCAAGAGATCAACACTTTGCATGCTTCATTTTTCTGGCTGTCCAACTACAGATATTTTCTTTTATAGGATTCTGGTAGGGATAGTCAAAATAGCATCAAATCTATAATTAGAATTAGTTTTTTTTTTTGTTTTTTTGGCAGTTTTATATAATTAAATCTCTTGGTATCAGTCTGGTTGTGGAGTCATTGGTGTATAAGATGATGAAGTACCTAAATGATCACCATGATATGCGATCTCTGGGTATCATTCTAAAGCTAGAACAGTGTACTATCTTATTGCCTATGTTTGGTTGTCCTTTATGTGCAATCCTTAAGTCCATCTGTTGGTATTAGTCAGTCATTGGTTTGTTTCAAAAGAATGTTCTGTTTCATTTATGCAGAATTGTGACTTTGCAGCACCTTTTGCATTTTCTTTACACTGCCTTTGCAGTACCTTTGCATTTTCATTTTCTTTTTGTGTGTGCAAGCTATTAGTAGTGAAGCATATAGCGTAATACAGTGTCAATATTACAACGTGGTTCTTGTTGTATTAGGATTTTTGGCTTGTTGCATTCTAGTGTAGAAGACTTGGTAACTGTGAATTATGTTTTTTTTTAATGCTTAGTTTGTGATATTAATGGGCTTCTCTGAGGTTCATATGTGATGGATATTGAGGTTTTATTAAGATATAATAGTTGTAGTTCATTTTAATTTTGCCTAGACTGATTTTTTTCATTTCAATTTCACTTTTCTTCCTTCTTTTGTACTTTTTAGTAGCCGTGGAAATGTTTTTTGGCTGCTGGTGACCCATTTTCTTATAAGAATAATATTGCATTGGTCTATGATGGATACATTTATTGCCAATTAGATGTAGTAATTGTCCTGAAATGAAACTATTTCTTTGTGTGGCAACTGGCAAGTGCTGGAGGCTTAATTGAAAATCACACTAGGTGTTTGGAAAGCTGGGTTTTTTGAAACTATTTCTTTCTGTGGCAACATTTGGAGCCTGAGGTGATCAAACAACCAACGAGTAGTAATTTTTTGAAAGTACACCTCACAACTCAATTTCTAAATGTTTTGTGAACTCAAATGACCAAATATCCGAAGTACAATGTTGTTGAATTTTCAACATAATTGGTTATTGTTTAATTGAAATGCATCTCTTTTTTAGTTTTGTTTTCTACTATCATTTCCTTTTAGAAATCCATGATTCAAACAAAACAATTACTTTCCTTGGAATCTTTTTCCATATCCTTAGCACTTTCCTTTGTTTACCAAACATGAGAAAGTATTAGGGTTTATGAAGGACTTCAATTTCCATTTCCTCACCTCACTGGTTTCCTGGAACCAAACAGGGCCTAACTGTTGGGCTGCAAAAAGTTCATTGTTTTGATGTTTTTGTGAAAAGATAGTCAAGTGGGACTCCTTTTGTACTTTGATTTTGTACTTGTACTCGCATAAATTTGCTTTTGTTTTCCTTGGTGGGCTCTTGATATTCTATTCTTCTTGTTATTTCTTGGAGCTGTCTGCATCTGTAAAAGTCATAATTATGCAGGATTTTTATTTGATTGGTAAATGATCTCCATTAAAGCCTGTGATTGTGTGAATTCATCTTTACCTATTTGTCTGCATTTTCCTGAAAATGTATGCAAAAGTATAATTAGTTGCTTCTGAAATGGATTGAAACATAATCAACTTTGGCTCTATGTGAAAGGGGCTATGCTCAGGAACCTTTATTGTGTAGTTTTTTATGTCATAAACTCATGCAATTAGTCATGTTTTACTGGAATGCAACATAACAGTTTAAATTTAAGATTTGTATCTTTTTTCTGTTGCCGTTATTCTGTTTTTTCTTCAGTTGTATGACTGATTTAATTCCTTTTTCTTTCCGAGGCTAGCTCCCAATGGATGCAGACCTTTTTGATGATATATTAACGGACAATGCTGTCAAGACTGGTAAATATATTTATTTGATTGTTACTGTGAAGTTCTAGTGCTTTCTCTTAGTGTCTTAATAAGACCAGATACTGACTTGGTTGGGAATAATTTGTTCAGCTAGGGCTGGTGGCAAGTTTCAACCTAAGGCCAAGCCATGTGGCCCCCCACGTCCAATAAAAAAAAATTCAGGTCCATCTTCATTACCTTCCTCTGAGCCAGTTCGGACTAATGATGTTTCTGAGAGCACAGCTGATGAATGTCACGAAAAGGAAAAACCAGCTGCTTCAGGTGAGATTTCTTTTCTTGGAGTTGGTTCATCTTTCAAGAATAACAAGCCCTTAATGTTTGTGTGGCATAATTATATTTCTGGAATAAATAGGAAATACTGGTGAAAAGGTTCTTCTCCCAATAATTCTGATACCAACAAATTCAGTAGCTATTAGGAATGAATGTTTTGCCTCAAATAGTTTGCTTTCCAAGAAATTCATTTCAATCGCGTTTGGTAGATAAGTTTCAGCTTTTATTAACCTATTTATTCTACAATCAGATGATGCAAGATTGATTATTTCCAATAACTAGGCTTCTTACAGTTGATGATAGGAGCTTTGGAGTTGTAAATTGTACATCACAACACCTTGACAGTAGTGAGAATGGCAACCCAATTGCTTCTTTGGGTCCTGTTATGGACATTTTCGTGCCTGATAGCAATGAAGATTGGCATTCTTGCTTTGAAAAAACCATGGGAGAGGTGAGTTCTGCAATTTTCTTTCATTTCATCTAGTTGATTTTATTTGCCTGATGTATGGTCTTTAAATTTCAGAATTCCGACATATTCATCGGCTTGGAATCACTTGGTGATTTTCTTCCTGATTCTGCAACTGTTTTGGGTAAGGAAATATGCTTTTGCCTTTGAATACTACAAATAGAATAGAGAGTGAGTTTTTAAACCTTTTTTACCCCCTGTACACTCTGGAGAAAGCTGAAACTGGCCAAACAAGTGTTTAACATGCATCCTACTAATATTTTTTGCAGATAATTCTATTCCTTCTTCTGAGGCACGAAATGTTCATATTTCTGACAGTGAGAATACAGAAGGAGGACTAGCCGATCCCCTCATTCCCAATATTTCATCACAAAGTGAATTTTCAACAGCTCAAGATCCTTTAGCTGGCACTGATCGTATTGTTGGTACTAGTGGCGGTTGTTCAGATGATAGAAACTTGGACACAGAGGTAAGGACCTAAGACTCTCCCTGAACATATGATCTGTTCCTATTATTTGTGACGTAGTCATGCCTATGACTCGTATCTTGCATTATTTCCTGTTTGTATATCGTATGCCACGTCATAGTATATGATTCCACTGTACAGTATTTGGACATAAGGTCTATTGATACGGAAAAGAATTAACCATTTGTAGTATCAGCACTGTATAATGTTTTTTTTTGTTCATGTTTAAGTAGGATTTAGGATGATATTGCATTAACTTGTGTCTTTGTTTATGCTTACTTTCTATTTATTTTGTATCATGTCCTGATCTTAGCTATGCTTCTTTTATGGCTGCTGTTACTGCCAGAGCAACTTCTCCTAAATGGCATAATCATCCTCAAGAACACTTTATTTCCAACTGTTCATGCCACTCCTTTCTCTTTCTCCCAAGTGTAAGCAGATGGATATTCCCTCCACCGCCATCTCTTGAATTTCTGCCTTTTATCTGCCTGTCCTTTCTTCTAGTCCCACACCAAGACACATATAGCGGAATGCAAGTTTCGTATCAATTATCTTTTAAATGTGGAGGAGTCATTTGATTAATTTAGCGTTTGCTTTTCTTGCTTAAATTTGAGATGCTTTCCCTTTATTCTTCTTTGTGACCCTATTATTGTTCATAGTTCCTGTCTTTATTTTTTTTTCCAATTTTTTCCTGATTTTAATTTTCTTCTTTGCTAATTCCTTTTTTTCCCTCTCCTTTTCCGTTTGAGTTCCCAAAAATTAAATTTGTTGGGAATCTTGGGAATTTCACTGGTGAACTTGTGAAAATATTAGTATTATTGTTTGTTTAATTTTTAAGAAAAAAAAAGTCAATAGGATCAAGGAGAAGTGAGTGGCCTGGGTTAATTTTTTACAGGGAAAGAGAGAGTGAACGAGATACAGAGAAAATTGAGTTGAGACTTTTTAGGGCGATTTTGAAATTCAAGACAAAATTGCTTTGGCAGGATATGACTTGCTCTGCCAATGACACCTGCTTTCTCTTACTGAATATCAGTATAGGGGGGGATATTCCCTACTAAATACATATAAGTGAAGGTGGAAAAATGATTTTGCTGTCAATGATAATTATCTGACATTCATAAAATCAAGATAATGATTCTAGAAATGCTAGTAGTAACTATATGCTACTTATTTCTATTTACTTCTATATAGAGAAGCCCAATAGCGTTGTCCTATTCCTTTTGCTTTTTATATTTTATTTTTTTGCATGCATTGTTCCCTTCAAAGTAGTTACTCATTAACCACCACTATTTAATGTAATTATGCCATTACTTTGTAAGTTATTCTTTTAATACTTAAACTATAATTAATTTCTATAATTTATCTGTCTCCCCATTGTCGTTTTCCTTCCTTTTAGTTCCCAAGGGTGACATATTTATAAACCAGATTAGGATTGACTGGCTTAAATCGGTTGACTGCAGGAAATGGAGACTTATCAATTGGACTCTCTAGATATGTCTGAGCTAACAACTGGCTCTGGTATGCAAAATTCTGGCATGAGTATCGAGGAGTTTTGCATTTCATCCACATTTAATAAGTTCTGTTTTTGCAGGTCGGCAAAAATTCCAACCAAAATCAAAGATGCAGGCTCATAGACAGGGAAGTGGATCTAGTATTCCCGATCTGGATATGGTTGACCCTGTTCTCTGTCAGCAAGATTTGGAGTCTGTTCCCTCTGAAGTTGATGTTGTGGATCGCAGATCAGTTCCTGCATCACCAACAGATGATATTCTTGATGTCTCATCTGCAGGACCAAATCAGACTGCTCCAGCACAATTAACATCTGAAGTTCTGTTAGATGCAGAACCGAGCAATCTTATGGGGGCTTCCTATCAAGAAGATGGCATTTTTGTAGATCACTCGGAGGCTGTTCTTGAAATGCCTGGAAAACTGGTAACTGATTTAATTTTTTCTGTTCCTAATGCATTATTTGGGATCCTTGTCTTTTCTACATTCATTTTTTTGGTACTTCTACACACGCGCAGGCTTCTCGTAGGGCAAAGAGTGGAAAGGGTAAAACTCATACTGCATTAGATCATTCTCCCAAGAAGCAATTGGCTTCAAAATCCAGCGAGACAAATGTTGGTGGTAGATCACTTAGGAGAAGAACTAAGCGTAAAAACGCGCATAACCTTGTAGACGAATCTGAGGATGAGGATCTTGAGGATAGGGATCTACCAGCTGAGTCTCTTAGTAATTCTGTTCTAAACGAGGATGACAACACTGATGAGGAATTTCAATTGGAAGATGATTCACAAACCAAAAAGTCGCAGAAAAAATCCAAGAAACCTACTTTTGATAAGGAAAAACCAGCAAGAAAGCGAAAGAAGGATACTGAAGCATCAGAGCAGGCAGTCAAAGCAGCACCTAAGAAGTTCTCTCACTCTACTAGGAGGAGAAGAGGTAGTTACAGCCTCACAATTCAGAGTTTAGTTTATTGACTTCCGATGAATATTTTTGTTACTGGGAACTTGTTTTTGGCAGTTGACAAGGCTTTATTGGAAACTCCAGAAGATGAAATTGACTTCCAGAAGGTGCCTCTTAGGGATCTTATATTGCTTGCAGAGTACAGGGAGCGGATGGCGGTATATTTTTCTCTCTGGATATTTACTCCTAGTTTGCTTTGACAATTTTGACCCCCTTAATTTTCTTGCATATTCACTATGGAACCTCTGATACAGAAAAAGGAGGCAACAACAACACCAGGACCGCTTTCAAATCAGAGGTAAATAACTTTTTGTCTCTTATCCAAATTTAGAATCACTTTGGGTGAATCATATGGATTCCTTTTCTTAGCTGTCTACTTTGTATTGTTTTGAAGATGCTAACTATGCATTTGTCCTTGTTATCTTATGTCCATGTTTAATTCATTTGTATTTTGGTGTTTCTGGGGACGTGGTTGCTACACTTTAAATGGACGTTAGGAAACATAATTAATCATAACTAAAAGTGTATTGAACTACTTATACAAGTCAGTGTTGTTATATGCCTGAACCATTATGTACATAAACTTGAGTGCATATATGCTTCAAAAGCCATACAAATTTATGACATTTTGCCACATCATTGTAGACAATTTGTTGTGGCTATTTACGTTTTGGAGTTACTTATAGTTTCTTTCCTCTAGCAATGGAAATTGTTCTGCACGTGACAATGAGGATGGGGCAGCTGGTACTTCTGAACAGTATGGTGAAGATGAGGCCTTTGCTTCAGAACAAGGCAGAGAAGCTAATGATGAACAAGAAAGTCCTCAGGTCGAAGAAAATTCTGGCTACTTCAACTATCAGACTTACATGGACAAAACTCCAATAGCAAGATGGTCAAAGCAGGACACAGAATTATTCTATGAGGTATAGCTAAATTGGATTTAATATACATTAGGCTAGGTATCTTCTCAAAATTCAGAGTTGAGCAAGTCCCACATAGGACACAAAAGTTTATGCAAAATCAATGAGAGTTTTATTTTAATATCTTGAAAGAATTTTGTTGCAGACGTGTGCTTGTTCATATTCTTTTATGTATTTCATGAGGTAATCTTTATTTATCTTGTTTACTGCAACCCCTATTGCCTGAGATGAACTCTGGAAATAACTTGTTTTAAACACAATGTCCATGAATGCGCAACATCTACTTGTGTGGAGCTTAAGGATGAAAGAAAGGTAGAGATGTACTGGGCCCTTAGAGGGACAGCAATTTGAATGATGGTGCAGTGGAGTGTATGATTTTCCCATTTTATCTTTAGATTAAATGGCTGAAGAGATTAGAAAGACATCTCAGTTTAGCAGGGTCAAATGCTTTGTATGGCTTTCGTTCAAGTACAAAACTAAATCTTTGTTTTAGAAATTTCACATTAAACCTAGGTCAAATATGAACACAAATATACACGCACATTACAGATTTTGTAATGGATATTGAAGTCTTGGAGTCAGCTTGCATTGTTAAACTGAAGATGCATGCTTTAGATGCAAATCTCAACTTCCTCTTAAACCCTGTCATATATATGAAGTAAACCCGAGTTTCACATATAATCTATATAACCTAGTTGGTCTCAAATGCGAACTGTTTAAAGAGAATTAAATCAGAATGCACCCATAACAGAATTGAGTTTGCCTTTGGCAATTCTTGTTTTGGACTTTTGATTAATATTGGTTCGTACAATGGTTACTGTCTGTCAATTCAACTGGATTCTCAGCTTGAGCATAGTGAAGTCCTTCCTGAATAAGGCTTTAAAAGTACTTGTTTCACTTGAAAATGGATGAAAAATGATGATTTATGTTCACTACTCATTTCACAGCTGTACCAGCAAGAGGTATGTCTGGCTGAAGAAATTTTGACTGTCATGTTTAAATTTAGAGGATGCATCCCTGAGTTTTCATAGCTTAAGTTTACTATTAATTCAATTTGTAATATCCTCATTGGATTTAGATGAAAAGCATAGGAACAAAACTGGAAAAGTAAGATAAACAGAAGGAAAAAATGAACGATCACTTGTACATTCTTGACGATAAAAAAGGAATGAATTCTACTGTTACTTCTGGGATAACACTGGATTTAATTTGGAGTTACAAAGTTTCTGTCATAGATGCAATTTTGTTTGAAACTTTTGAGTAGCTGAATATAAAGTGGCAAAGTTGGTTGAAATATTGTTACAGCTGCTTTTTTTCCAAGTATACCGTTTTGCCTCCAATGCTTCATTTTTTTCACCTTGTTGCAATATGGTGGCCTTAACTCAAAGACCCTTTAAGACCAATTAGGTAGCTATGAGCTTAGATCTCTTTTAAATAACTAGGAAATATCAGTAATCTATTTAAATTCTCCATTTGGCTAGTTCTAAGTGATGCAATTTTTCTTCGAGGAGAATGTTCCTTGCTTTCAGTTTGCTTTTCTTCTCCTGTATTAATGTTAACCTAGTTGTCAATATAACATGGGAATTTCCAATCTATTGTTGGAGCTGTTAAAAGCTATTTAACCTAAAATGTTGTTTTCCCCTGATGTTGATTGTTGTGACATTTATGTGACACCTCAGAAATTCCAATTGTATTCTTCTACAGGCTGTGCGACAGTTTGGAACAGACCTTTCGATGATCCAACAGCTTTTTCCTGGTAGGACACGTAGGCAGATAAAGTTGAAATACAAGAAAGAAGAGCGACAGCATCCTTTGATGCTTCGTGAAGCTCTTAGTACACGTTCTAAAGGTAAGTCTTACATATATGCATATACATATATGTGTCTATATATACATGTTGTATCAGGATGTAAGGTATCAATAGGGGAGATTTGTTTGGGATTCTTATTAGTTGGCTAATTTGCTAAACTCAAATTGAATTCTAGAGGGCAGAAGCATAATTTGCCTTTTTCTACTGGGGAAACTAATTAAATAACTGTGATGTAAAACTGAATGTGTAGTGAACCAAGAAAGTTTGAGAGACAAATAGTTACTTCATCGATAGGATTGAAATAGCATTAAAGACAAAGGAGTAAAGTATAATGAAGTACTTATGTTCAAAAAATAACCATAGTTGCATCCTATCAAGTTATTGGCAGTTTTTGAATGGAAGGATAAGAATGTGGGTAACTAATTGATATTCAAGGACACAATCATGCGAGAGCTTTGCATTCTACTTAACAGAACATTGGCCATAAATAAAATAAAATGGAAGAAAAGCCCTCTAGCTGTCATTTTAAGACAATATTTGATGAGTATACAAGCAGAAAGACATATACATACATGTCATGTACTTAATCTCCGTAGATCTTTTACAGCATGTTTGTAACTGAGGATATCCAATCTCTTCACTTGCCCTAGTTATGGAGTAAATATATCAGGGCAATTACTTATTCTAGGGCTACTAGGAGCTTTGAAATCATGATCATCTTCAATTCTTAGACTTGATTACATTATTCCAGTGCTATTGCGTGTGTTTGGATAATAGATTATTTGGGATAATTTTTTAAAAACATGCTATAGCACACTTTTTTGATGTGATGTATGTGAGATAAAAAGATGGTTGGAAATGTGTCAATAATACAAGCAAATAAATTTTTACAAATAATTCACTGTCCAAACAAAGTAATTATTAGAGCATTGGAACTGAATTGGTAAATAAGAGTTATTGCACTTCTAGTAGAGTTGCTCCTTTGATGCTCAGGCTAATAAGTTTTGGCCTTCTTGAAGAGCATTTCCAAGTTGAAATGGCATTTTTTGCGGAAGCGTTGGGTAAGACATTTTTTTTTTCCCTTGCAGATCATTCCCATTTTGAACTAGTGATAGAGCGTCTGAAGCAAATGGCTGCCGAGGAAAAGCAAAACTCCAGTACAGCTGATTCAGTTAATTTGATGGGAGAGGAGGAAGCGGAAGAGGAGACACTTGAAACAAATGAAATGGTCGTCACTGTTGTCTTATATTGTGTTTTTGTTTACCTTTTTTTTTTTTTTTGTTCATTTGAGTTTATCAAGAAACTTTGACGAGGCTTTTAAGGTTGCGATGGCATGGTGATTTTTACAATTTTTTGTCTCCCTACCTGAAAGAGTTCATTGAGCAAGTAAAAAAGAGATCCCATGACTTACCCTCCACCTCAACCCAAGTGAACTAAGTGTGTTTTCATCTTTGTTGCCATTATTTGGTCCCTGCATTTGTATGATCATTGTGTTGGTATTTGTTTTCTGGTGAAACCTGGTTTTTTTAATCAAATGTTCTGTTTTCATTTTGTGCTACCTGATTCTCATTCCCACAATCTGTCGATATATATAGGATGAAGAAGCAAAGTCTGAACAAATTGATGGAGGAGTGCTTGGCAATATGGAGCCGGATATTTCAGAAACTGAGAGTCCTGAGAAGTCTTATGATAGCGAAGAAGAATTGCTACGTTGGAGTCAATATAAGAGCGAAATTTAACGGGCAGATGTAGTTGGCTAATTTTGTAGAAGCCAGTCAGTCAATTTTTTTTTTTTTTTTTTTGGTTTCATTCCTAATGTGCTATACACTAATATTTTTGAGGGTAGATATTTTGTCAGAATGAAGACCTGAGGATTTTGTTGCTCGCAAATCTTTGAGCAATTTCTTTTTTCTTTTTATTGAGGGAATCTCCCCAGCCATTCTTCTTGTTTTGGCTGGCGTAGGAAGGTCACAGATGCGGCCTCTCAACTACATTTTTCTCTTTTTCCTGGCAGCCTCTTTGTTATCATCTTTCCTGATATCTGCTTACGGGTTAACAGCTAGTCTGTGGCCCCTCATGGTATCACTTTTGTATGATTTTTCCCCTCATTTGTACTTCCAATTTTTCGGTCATGCTTCATTCGATTGAAGCTAGTTCACAGGATAACCTGCATCTATTAGTTCTCAACTCAAAGGATTTGATCAAGAAATGTCATAATGATCAAGAGTATAGCTCATGATTGTGCTTTTCTTCTTGTAATGAATATCTGCATCTTTCACCATGTTCATTTTAAGTTCCTCCACTCAAGCCCCCCTATCTTTACTGCTATTCATGGTTCAATATCTAAACTGGCAGTTTTTATTGTTAAGTAGTACTAGAAGTTATACCCATGGCAGTTTTCATGTGGGTCTGTCTTGAGGATCTACCTTTTCTTAGGATAGCTGTCTTCTGTATGCAGTGAACTCTTTCCTTTCACAGGTTTTGCCTCAAAGATTTGCATAAATTTTAAACTGGCAAGTATGTTGCAGACTTGCAGCTATGGAATCTTCCCCTAACTGCACTGAAATCTTAAATTATCAACTGCATTGTTCAAGATTTCCCTTGTATTATGTTCTTTATCCATTGAAACCGCAAATTATCATCATGTTCACTTTTTGTGCATACAAGGCTGACCGAACGAACGATATTCGGTGGATCAGAGAAGAGGAACTACCTGTTGCAAACTAAGTAACTTCTGCCTGTGATCTGTGTACATTCAATTATAGAAGAATGGTCTCACTATTGATTACACAAATTGCAATCTCAATGGATTGATTTGACTAGTAAGACTCATTCACATTATTCGATGGAAGTTCAAGTTCGAGTTTGATTGCGTGGTGTCTCACTGTTCTAACAAGCTTTGGAACAACATAACTTTCATTTCTTCATAAAATATATGTTCCAACCCCTGGGGTTGGTTAGATGGTTTTGAGGTAGTCTATTTGGTTTCGATGTCACTCGATCCCTTTTAATACTTGTGTGTTCTTGGGGACGGGGTATACAAGTATAGGGAGATTAGTCTGACAAAGTTGGGTACTCCTGTATTGATAAAAAATAATAATAATAAAATAAAATATCCATTCCAAAAAAAAAAAAAAAAAAGAATTTTTAGACCATTTATTTAGTAGGTCAATTTGATAGTCCTTGGTCCAAGCCCGTGGCCCATTAACCAAACTCTTAGCAAAATCCCCAGAAATATCTGAAATTACCGCTATATCCCACTCTTCCTTAAACCCTCAACCCTCAGGATTGAGGAATCTTCCCTCCTTCCTGAAACCTGCTCCTGCTGCAACTTTTAATCAATAACCCAGAGATTACCAATTCAACACACTCGCACACCGACTTCAACATATTCTCTCCTCCTTCACAAAGCACACGAGCAGGGCGAGATATCGAAAACCTTGTAAGAGCCTCGTATAGCTGCTAAAAAAGGGTTCATTACCAAAAAAACTGAAATGAGAACAATTAGAGCTTTGAGGATACTAACCTCATCACTGTCCTCAAATTCCCAGAAAACCCTTTTCAATTCACCTTTTTTGCAGCGGTTTTATGCGGTAGGAACTCAACCAGATCATCTCCCCACAAGCAGTACAGAGGAGGAAGATGATACTACCTCGTCATCATCAGTGTTTGATAGCTCAGAATACGACATGGGTTTTAGTTTAAACGGTGATTCAGAGGCTGGGAAGATTAAGAATCCTACATGGGATGAGAAGTATAGGGATAGAGTGAAAAGCGAAGTTTTTAAAGAAGAGATAAAAAGTTCAAGAATCGTGAAGAAAAGTGAGGAGAAAAAGAAAAATGCTGCTGTGCTTGCAATGTCGCTTCTGGATGCCGCTATTAGGTGGCAGGATAAGGAAGATGAGGACGACGACGAAAATAAGGAGGTGACGGTGGAGGATCAGAAGTCTTTGGCTGTTGGAATCATAGGGGCTCCTAATGCTGGGAAGTCTGCTCTTACTAACTTCATGGTGTGTTAGTTGCTACTTTGTTTATATTCCCCTTACTCGTGTATTTTGGAATACAATTTAATGCTGAGTTTTTGGGTTTTCGTGTTTCTGTGATTTCATTTCACTGGGGAGGTCATGTATGTGTTACAAGGAATAAGATACATGCTACTATTGATTAGTAGGGCTGTCTTCTTGGATATTCTGATGGATTTTGGATATATGTTCACATATTTATAGATTTGATTATTTTGGTGGGTTATGTTGTCTCCATAAAGTTGGAGTCCAGTAGTTTGAGGAAGTCCCTGGTAAATTGTTTTATCTATTTTGCCAAAATTTTCTGTACTTTTTTCATGAATGATGAGAGATGAGATTCTTCTGGGGGTGCAATTCGTGCATGTTAAATTCAGCTGGCAATCCTTTAGAATTACTTATGCTTGGTACACGCTTTCTCTGTGAGTGTGTTTTTGCGTCTTATTACACATTCTTTTCTGTATGCCTGTTTGCCTGGCTTATTACCTAAGTCTTGGTTCCACCTGTGTATGTATGTTAAGCTATTTATTTTGTATGAATGTTGGCTTAAAACTATATCACTTCCTTTTCCAATTTTGTGAGGGGACTGTACGACAATGATGGTTCAGTTTTGAGTAAGCTTAGTGGTTGAATTTTACTTCAGAGCCCCATATTTGCATTCTTTTCCCTGCTATAGGTAAACTTCTTACTGACTTGATTACTAGACTAATAGAAACAATAATAATCTCACCACTTCTCTTCGGCAGTAATGAGCGCATCTCTTTTTGTGCACCTTGAAAACAGAATAGTCCTGTTTCAGCTTTGCCTTATATTTCCAAATAATTACCATGGTGTGCTTGCCAAATGGCATTTTTGAATTTACAATCTTGCATCAGTTCCTTGGAGCAGAGTAGTCTTTTATGAGGATGTATACTTTAAGTTTGGCAGTCTAATTAATCTGTACAATGGCTTCATCTGATTCTATTTTCCTTAGAGTGTTTTCTTCATTGCACCTTTTTTTTCTTTGTGGGGGCAGGGGTTGAGGAAGGGGTTTTGGAAATAGAGAGAATACTTTACTTGTGAGCATTTGAAGCCTTCGACTTTAGGACACAGTCTGAGTTAGAATTTTAAATGGCCATTCATAATGCGAATTTTCGCACAAAGAAACCAGAAAAAGTCATGGAAATGAGCATCTGTTGTTGTTTTGATCCTCACCTTGCCAGTGTTTTGCTATTGCATCATATAGTTCCTTTGCTCCCTCAGTATTTCATAAGAGAGGGATGAACTTCATACTGTTATTCAATTTGCTCATGCAAAAATGCTGCTTGTATGGTTTCTCCTTCTGCCCAAAACAGAAAATGTAAATCAAATGAAAGACCAACAATAGTTTAATTTATTTAAGAAGCTAATTGTACTTGTAAACTTACCATATGTTTATTTTTTTCTTTTTATTTGTTTCAGGTTGGGACAAAGGTTGCTGCAGTTTCAAGGAAGATGAATACAACGACGCATGAAGTGCTGGGAGTAATGACTAAAGGACATACACAAATAGTACGTCTCCTTTTGCTTAAGTGGATAAATTGGTTTATCATACTTGTTTCATTCACAGTATTGGTATTCAACACATCTCTTTAGAGCTGTGTTGTAAGTAGCCATGATGTTTTTCAAACACTGAAAGAGGGCAGGGGTATACGAAAGAATAGTTTTATGACATGTGCTAATGTCATTATAACTCTTTGAATAGCTCAAGTTACAAACTAAGAATCTTAATATTGGTATAGCATATGGATATTGGTATAGCATATGGATAACTCGGGTTAGTTTGGAAATTCAAGTGTTGGACCTTCTTTGCTATTTCATGCTTGCTACGAGAATGTACATGGACTTCCCATCCAAAGGCTAACACAGACAGACACATTGAGCTTGTTAGTTAATGTGCCTCTTTGTATGAATGACTGTTGTAGCATCTGATTGGTGCTGAAGTACTTCTTTGGCTATAGTTGGAATTCGTTTTGGAAGCATTTCATGCATTTTGCACTGTTGGACAATTAATGACAAAATTTTAGCCTGCTCTGAACTCATTACATCTTAGTGAAGTATACTATATGGTGCTGCTAGTTTGGGGTTGTGGTAGCAAGCTTTTCATGGTTGTGGAGAGCAGTTTCCTTCTCTTTGTGGTTTAATACTATATGGTACATTTGGTTAAAATTGAAAATACAAATGTGAACATAGCTTAATTATATCTTCTTTTCCCACAGGTGACAGCTTTATGTATATACCCCAACATAGATGGTCTATGTTTATGTGGTCTCTTAAAGTTTCATCCTAGAAAAGATAATCACATTGTTTTTTCTTGTCTCCTCTTGCAGTGCTTTTTTGATACTCCTGGGCTTATGTTAAAGAAAAGTGGTTTCCCATACAATGATATGAAGGTTCGCATGGAAAGTGCTTGGAGTTCAGTTGGTTTATTTGATGTGCTGGTAATCATATTTGATGTCGATAGACATCTTAAAAGGTAAGTTTTATTTTTTGCTTTTGGTTTGTGTTTTGAGCAATGTCATTTGCTTTTCTTTTGTCAAACTTCTTTCCTGACCTTTATATATATATACAAATGTATTTGTGTGTTTGTGTGTGTGTGTGTATGGCGTGGTTCTGGGTGCTCTTGACACCGTACCTGCCATATATTAGGACATCTCAATGCATCCATGCTCTTGTAATTCTTCTAGTTTTGTTACTTTATCCACTCAGATAGTTTATTTTGTCAACCTTTTGAAAATCTTGGTGCTGCCGCTTTGTCTTTTTTTTTTTAATGAAAAGAAGGTTTAGGTGTTGTTTCTTTTGGAACACTTAAGCTGGTACTCTGACCTATTCTTCCATCACATTGAAGTCCTTACTGATGGGCAATGCTTTGGAACACCATCTGTTTTATTTCTTAGAGGTGTTCCTTTTCATGGAAAGAGTCAATTTAGTATTAGCCATCACTGTGTATGGTAATGCACATGTAGTGCATTACAGGAGTTCTTCCTTATTATTTATTTATTTATTTATTTTGTTTGTTCGCCAGCTTCAGTAGTTTCTGTTTATACTTCCTCTTGAGAAAACAAGGCAAATGTAATGCTTTTCAAATTTAATGGTTCAGAGTCTCAGCTCAGTCATCAAACTTGCTCCTTATTGAACAATTATGATCATTTGTGCTAAAAAAATAATGATAATGATCAAGTGTGTAGTTTTATCTGTGCACAGGCTTCTGCATCTTAAGTTTACATGTGCATATTTATACAAACTACTTCTGTTGATGCAGTTATAAAGCTATGGATTTATGCCAAATTTTATTACACGTATGCAATTTTTTTTAGCTGAAAATTATCCCATTTTGGAAGACAATTGATGCAAGATTTAGTTTGTCGTATTCTTCTTTAACTTTTGTGAATCGAGAATAGTTGGGTGGTTCTTATCACTTGATCTGTGTACCATGTGTAGGCCTGACTCGAGAGTAATAAGATTGATACAACGAATGGGTTCTCAAGTTAATCCAAATCAGAAGCGTGTTTTGTGCATGAATAAGATAGACTTGGTTGAGAAAAAGAAAGACTTATTGAAGGTTGCAGAAGAATTTAAGGATCTTCCTGGATATGAAAGGTAAGCAGGAAGCTCTTACATAGTCATGCAGTCTGTGTATATGCAATGTGGTGTCTTAACATTTACTTGAGAGATCAAAATAGAAAGGGAAAGCCGCTAACTACTTGCATGTTATGTGCTGACTTCTCCATACTAGGTACTTTATGATCTCTGGACTAAAGGGATCAGGAGTGAAGCAACTGACTCAATATTTGATGGAGCAGGCATGTTTTATTTCTCCTCGTCTTTTTTCTGTTTTTCTGATTATCATAAATTTTTCAGTATTTATGATGTTAGCCATCTATCTCCTTTCTATTACTAATATGACTGAGTGTACACAACCTTATTGCTACTTTTTAAATACCACAATAAGGATTTAGTGCAATACAACTGACCTTACTTGAGGAGTTATATTCTGTATGAATTTCTGTGGCACCTATTCCTGTACTTAGCAAATGGTGGTTGATTATTGTTTCTTTTCTTAATTCAAGCATTCATTACGACTACAAGATTATTTCTTAATCTGTAATTATGTGATAGTGTTAAAAAATCATTTGTACTTACAGATACATATCTTTAAATGTAGATATGTTACACGTATAGATAATTTTTCTCTTAAACCCCAAAGATCACATAGAAGTTTTGTTCATTTGTAACTTTATATGCTAGTAAGGTTTGTGTTTGCTGTGTATCTGCCCTTCAAATATTTTGGTTTGTGTTTCTAGTAGGAAAAGAAGAAAAATTGACCAAAGAGTTGCTCTAGCTCCAAACAGTATCAGCTCTTTCATCTTTGCATATGTCCATCACTGTGGCCTCTTTCCCCAACTAACCTCTTACAGTTACCTTCACTCTTTCAATATGCTAAACATGGAAGCATCTATACATCTATCACCACTTGAGTGCTTAGCACTTAAAATAAAAAAGTCATAATAATAATCAAGTTACAATTTGCTAAATTTGAAGGGAGAGTAGGAGTTTATTGCTAACTCTGGGTACGCCAGTTCAGAAAGTATGGAAGATAAATAAAATCTTCATGCATAAAGAAGTTTTTATTGGGAAAATAGGTATACAAATGAAGTGCATGTTGCGAGTGCTAATGAATTTGGTGACGTATTTTGATGAAATTTCTCATCTGAAAGAAAGTTCCTTCAAATGCTAAGCTTAAGATATAAAGCTTCCCAATCTTCTGATTGACAGTACTTCTTGGGTAGTTATACAATAATTTGTATGACCAAAGGGCATTGACTACTTTTCCCTTTATTCTGACTTTGAAAGGAAATGCTAATTCATCATTTCCTATATTCCATGTGATTGCTGTATTCTGCATTTTATGTAGTAAAAGTCTCGATATTTGGCCTTCCTACTCTGTTTCTTATCTTCTAATGCTGGTCTTCCCTTTTTTGGCATGATTAGGCGGTCAAAAGACCATGGGATGAAGATCCATTCACTCTTACAGAAGAAGTGATGAAGAACATTTCACTAGAAGTGGTACGGGAGAAATTGTTGGATCATGTACATCAGGTAATGCCTAAAATTAGATTTAACAAATTAAATTTATTTATTTATAAGGTTCATTTGAGTTGAGACATTTATGTCGTCAATCAGGAAATCCCATACAACATCGAACATCGGTTGGTAGATTGGAAGGAGTTGAGAGATGGTTCTCTGAGGATTGAGCAACATTTTATCACTCCCAAAATGAGTCAACGCAAAATTCTTGTGGGAAAGAAAGGTTCCAAAATAGGGTAATGATGTTTGATGCAACTTTTCTCTGCCTGTTACTTTTGGTTTCTTTTGGTTTTGGTGATAATGAGACAACTCGGACTCAACAGGTTTGTTTTAAGACTTGATTCAAAGCAATGGAAGCTTACTGGAACATAGATGAAATCGTTCAGTGCATTTCTTGAGTGCCAATTTGGTGCTATTATCTTTTATTTCAGTAACAATGGGTCGGTTTCTTCAATGATTTCCGTTATTGCAAACACATAATGCTCGCAATTAAACTTAATTTTGATCCATTAAGGATGGATTCTTGGCATCTTTTATTGTTTTTTGTTTTGTTATTTGGTGACTTATGTCTTGTTTGCTATGTTCAAAGATAGTAATGGGCTAGCAATAATTTGTTTTGTCAAAGTTATTCATATTTGTACTTGAGTGCTTAAAATAATCAATGACCCTGAGGAAAGCTCAGATGGTTTAGTTTTTGAGCATCGAGATTGTTTTGAGTTTGCTTAATTTCACCTAGGACCTGATTGGTCTGTTTCCAGTGGTGTTTGTGTTTGTTTTCATCTTTTTGTGATTGTTTTCTTTTACACCAAGCTGTTTTCTTGTCATTGCAAATTAATTGAGCAGTGACATTTTATGCTGCAATGCTCAGCTATTTTTATTCCTGTTTGTTTTATGATTAAATAACCATTACTTATTTTATGTGCTCATAAGTTGTAGTTATCTACTTTTGGCGCAGACGAATAGGCCTTGAAGCGAATGAGGAGTTAAGATCCATATTCAAGAGAAACGTCCATCTCATCCTTATGGTGAGACTTAAATCATGAGATCAAACAACAAATAATAATCAAGGCTAAAGAGTATATATCTTTGGAGCCTGGTGGGTTCCATAACTGAAGAGGCGCGCAAATTAGATTGCTTGACTCATCACAGCAAGAACATAATTATATTGCTGGAGTGCTATGAGGTGATGCCAATCAGGTTTCCCTTGGGTGTGGTGAATGGTTACAAAGCTTTGAGGAACCCACCTTTCAAGCATTACGTGCATATATTCAAAGAGAGGTTCTCTCTTTCCCTGGCCCAGTGAGCCTGTTATATTTGGAGATCAGCAAGCCTTGCTGCGCTGATACCCTTTCTTTTTTGGCCAGTGTCGTGATTATGTGAGAAACACTTGAAGCATCCCCTGCTATTGGCTTCTTTTTGCTGATGGTTTTCTCTCTTGAAGTTCCATGTTAGTTTTGTTTCAGCAGGAATTTTCTTTTTCAGGCAGCTGGTGTTTTTTTTTTTTTTTTTTTACATAATATCCTATACTTAGATTATTTGACTTATTGTCACACAAATGTACAAAACCAGCCAAAGCTATGATGATGTGCTACTGAATTCTTTTCTCATTAAAATGATATAATTCTTTGGGGTATCATCTCTTTGATCAGGTATTGGGATGATCTTGACTCTCTTCCTAGGATTCTCACTATTAAAAAGCTTGCAGCTTTCGTTGCTAGTTTACATTATTTCAAAAAGACAAGTATGGAAGTAAGCCCAAGTCTTGTACTTTTTGATGAGAAACTATACCGTGCAGGTGTGCCTCGAAAGATTATTTACTGTGTTTTGGTAGGCAATTCACAGATTATTTACTGTGTAAAGCATATGACACCCTGTACTAGTTGGCGATGCTCTAATTACTATGCCATCGAAACACGATAATTGTAGAACATCTAGAGATATTTCTGTATGGTATTATTTTTTTGCCTTACTGGAGTGGGTAAATTCTGTAAAATAATTTTTGCATATCTTCTGCTCAAGAAAGCTATATCATGTGAAGAAATTGTTGGTAGGCCATTAAAGGTAAACTAAGAATTTTAACTTAATCTCTTGGATTTTGGACCCTACTAGGTTTGCCATGTGTTTGAGTTTCAAATAAATTCCCTGCTGAAATAATGCATTTTTTCTTCTAGGTATGAAGCAAATTAACTCTACATAAGTGCAATTTAAGCAAATGTCTCTTGATTGCATTGTAGTATCTTTTTAGGTGCAGCACAGTTGAGCATTTTATACAACTTCTGTTGGCCAAAACAAGAGATGCATGGAATAATACCTGTTCTGGTTTGTCACAGAAACAGCAAAGTATTACTACAGAAAAACAAAATGGAGATGGAAACTAAATGGTTACTACATTTATAGTGTACCAAATGATTGTAACATTGTACTTGTCTTAATGTCTTTGGACACTAGGTCCAGTCTAAATAGTGGATTCAGAATTCTCCCATATGATCATTAATGCATTTTGGTACAAATGAAAGAAGAACACTGTTTCAAAATAAAGGGTGATTGCATTAAACACATGCAAAAGTACTAAAGTAGACCTCATACAAGTTACTACATCAATAACTAGTAGTATTACATTGTTACCAACTTATTCACATCACTGAAAGTTAACTAGAAACTAGAAATGCATCTTAATTGGAAACTACAAATGCATGCTTCTAACTAACTAACCCACATTTAAGTGGTTTGCTTCAAAAAAAAAAAACTAACCCTCCCTAATATTGGTGATAATTAGCCATGAGTTTGTACTACAGTAAAATAGCTTGGTTATCCTCATGATTTCTGCAACAGTACTAGGATTACTGATGGGATCATAAAAACCTAAACTACCCACTGAAAGACTGAAAGGGAAGTGTCAACTGGTCCAGAAGTGCAGTAACAGGTGTTGCAAGCCTAGGCTCATAGCCAAAACCATGCAATTCACCAGCTTGATCTCCGTAACTCCTATAGCCATGAATGTGTGGACAAGAAGGAATCCACTGCCATCTTTTCCTGCAAAAATCAAACATTAATGCCTTTTCAGATGCTCGGATCAGTATAACAATAAATTCTCCATGACCAACACAATTGAACCCTTGACCATTTTCAACATCTGAAAATTGAAGGTATAATTGCTGTGGCATTCTTTCAATCTCCACCCACATTGTCCCACAGTCTTGCAAGGACCAAAGCCTCAAACTTTTTGGCACATTAAGCTTGCTCTTCTCCACTGCTGCAACTAGAATGAGCTTCCCTTTGCTCTCAACCAAGCTTGGAGAACGCAGAAACCTTCGCATGGGAGCTTGAATTTTGCACCATTGATTTGCAATGATATCATATGACAGAATGCTAAAAGGGCTATAGTTCATGCAGTAAAATCGGCCATTAGCAAAAACCATTTGTCCTGATTCAAGGCTACAAAGCCTTGGGAGGGAAGAAGTAGTACCCCAGATGGAGTAGAATCCTCCACCATCAATGTGAAAGTTTTCAGTGCTTAAATTCTTCACTGCATAGGGGGATATCATGTCATCTCCTGCAACAGCTAGATCAATGGATGTGTTACTGATGGTTAAACCAATAGAAGGGAAAAGCCTTGGCCTTAAAGTTGAAGGCAATGGAGTTAGAGACCCAGTGAGTGGATTAGACAGAAGAATGCTCTTTGAACCAGCCTCTTCAGACACCCAGCAGATTAGGCCACCTGAGGATGAGGCTGGGGAAAAACCTGGTGGAATCAAAGGGCAGGAAATTCGGTGCCACTTGGTCTCATAAGGGTCGAAAAGGTACCCTTCACAGTTGATTCTATCGGCTCCATTTCCACCATTAGTGGTCTTGTAAATATTGCTCTTTAAACTCTTCTGCTTGAAGAATATGAACCAGTGGCAGCGTGGAGAAACTTGCAAGTATAGCTCGAGAAAGCTGTTGGAGAATAAGAGCCCATACCATCTCTTACAGACTGCTCTAGCTCGAAAGAAAGCTGGTACAGGAAGAAAGGCGATCACCCTATCAATCAGCCTTTGTGGGAGTCTGCTCCATATCCTACTGTCCATCCAGGGAGTGGTTATGCAATTTGCTGCAGGTCCAGGAATACTTCCAGTGTTGCTACTAGTAATAGTAAAGTTGTAGGGAAGAGGAATGCTTATTTGGGCATGATGAAAAGTTTCCATGTTGATGGAATTGGGGTTTTTAGGTCTCTTAACAGTTTGGCTTACTGTTGGTGACCGAGTTATGAAAACGTTCTTTTAGTTATCAAAGAACAACAAAAGGATGTGATCTGAGCTAATGAATAATCGATTTAGCAACCCTTTTTCACAACAAAAGTAGAAGGATTGGTTGGTGAATGTTTTGTCTTTTTAAAAAATGAAGACCATTCTATTTGGAAAGTTAAGGTTGGGAGGAAAAGTATGGTTTCTCAAAATCAGTGGAAGTGAAGAGGAAGTAGAACAAGATGTTTACACAAGTCAACAAAAGGAAAAGAAAGATAAGCATCTAAGGAACAAGTCTGTTTTTTTGGAGTGACTGCAGCTGGGAATGGTGCTTTTGGTTGGAGGGCAAGTCACAACTCACAAGTGTGTATTTATAAAGGATGGAACAGTGTGTTTTTTGATGTTTTCTTTATTGTCTTGTTCTTTGTTGTTTGTCCTCTCTTGTGTTATCCCTTTGCTGAGAAAAGGGCATGCAGTGAAAGTCACATTTACGGATGCATCCATCATTTCAGTGTTTTCTTGTCAAGGCCGAGGAAGGAAGGAACGAGCACCTGAGCTGACTCAAGGTGGCTCAATGCAGGCACACAATAATCAGAGAGAAAGAACAAAAGAACTAAAATAATCATAGCCATGCATTGAGCTCTTCGAAGTCACAAACTTTCCCACAAAGTTGCCCAAGATTACTGATCAACATGCTTACAAAATTAATTCTTCCCCAAACAATACTCATAGGGCAGAAACAATTACTGTCTTGATTGGAATTTGGATTTTAAAATGGCAATTAAAATAAATTCCTTTTTGAATTAAAAAATCAGTTCTTGTTGGTTCACTAAGGAAGAAAACTTTTTTTTGGATAAGTGAGATAAGAGTTAAAACACAGTGTAATAATCGCATTTGTCTATTAAACATCTTTGCTAAAAGTTTTTTGATAATTGGCATGTCTTTTTCTTTTTCTTTTTGAAATTCAAAATAAGATGCAAAGAAAGAGAGAAGAGGGGGGGGGGGGGGGTCATTTCATTAGCAACCTTTTGAACTTTGTCGCATGTATTACTTCTGTTTAAACTTGCACTTGGGTTCTTCTCTAAATGATAAGATATATCTCAGTTATCATAAAACTTTCTTTAAGCATATGATAATCTCCCTCATCGTCAATAACATCTTTTAGACAGTTAATAGGAGAACAGTTGGCTATGGAAGATCCATTTCATTGTTCAAGTCTGATTAATTTAGAAAACCCTTCAA
The DNA here is from genome assembly GCF_003713205.1 of Coffea eugenioides. Lineage (NCBI taxonomy): Eukaryota > Viridiplantae > Streptophyta > Magnoliopsida > Gentianales > Rubiaceae > Coffea > Coffea eugenioides. Next base: position 7,246,034 of record NC_040043.1, on the reverse strand, counting down.
CAAATGAACCTCATTTACTTCAAAACCTTACTCACATTTGGTTCTTCTCAGAAGGAAAAAGAAATGTTTGAAGATGTTGGGAGGAGAAATATATCAAGTGCAAGGTTAATAGATGGTAACCACAACAGCTCTTAACTAGCCTAGAATTGCCTCAAAAAAAAAAAAAAACTAGCCTAGAATTGCCTCATTTATCCAAATTTCCAATTGTTGCTTGGGTATTGGATGATTGCATGATTTCTACAACTTACAACAACCTGCTCCTAGCTAGAGAGCCACAACAATAGGGTACGTACGTAGTGTTCATTTTCTTTGAGTTCCGTGATTTAAAAATTTGTTTGAGTAGATTGAATCAAACGCCATTTGATATGATCATATTCCTATCCCAATGCAGTTGCCAGATGAAAAAAGAATTAAGAGTTTCAGATCATTTGTCCAATCCCACCTCCATGAGTGAATGAATGAACGATTTTTTGCACAGTTTGGCGTGTACTACAAAAAGCAGTGAAATCCACGAGATCTTTGATGATGATAGTCTTTGAAAGAAGAGCTGAGGAGCTACCATGAAGCTTGTTTTGATTGAGGAAAATAATAATAGTAATAATTGTAATGACATTAGCCCCTCAGCCTCGGCTCTGCTGTACATTCACTTTTGCAACCTCACTGCTCTCTTTCCTTACTTTCTCTTTTCTCTGAGTAATAATATTCTCTTTCTGTATCTCCCTTGGCTTTTGCTTTGTTTTTGTTCATGGAAGCAAATCTAAGTCAGACTTCACTGCCACCAGTCACATTGTCTTGTTTCTGTCAATCTCTTTAACATGATTGCCTCTGAGTTTAGTTTCAACATTCAAAAATAGAAAAAGTTTTGCACCTCACTTTTGGAAATTGTGTTTCCCTTAAAGAAATCTCCTTTTAAAGTAAAAGGGTTGGCTCTCATATTTGGAAATTATGCACTTCTTCAAGAAACCCCTCTTTCTCTTTCTTTCTCTCACACCATATCATTACTCATGAGTTTCATTGCTTTTTCTTTCCTAATTTATTTACTACTACTTTTACTTTTTGCTTCTTCAATCTCTCTAGCTAGTAATGTTAGGCTCCAGTCTCCAGCTCCCAATTTTCATTTCTTGAATTGAATGGTTATCCTAGTTCTACCACAAACTAAAATGCCAGTTTTATACTAGTATATAGTTTGACCTCTGTATAGATCTCTTAGGATTGCGTATCATCCATGGAAAGCTTTCTTGTCTAGTTTAGTACTAATTAAGTCCTAGGATTGACTTTTTCTTGTTTCTCCAATTATCTTTTGTTCTATCTAGATTGACTTTTTCTTGTTGAGTGGTTTCTTCAATTATCTCTTGGTTATAGCATGTAGTTGGCCTGTGGCCTAGAGCTCATAAATTAGCAAAAGGAAGCATGATGTGTTGGGCACTTGACATCTTAGTACAAAGGATAAAGTTGGGTAAGATCTATACTCCACGTATAAAAGTTTGTACATGTGGTTAACTTGGTTGAAATATTTGATACTCGATTTTGTGCCCAAAACCCTTTTAGCCCTCACTCAATCATTATTGTCAATTGCATTTTGTTACATTTTTTGTGAAAACAATTACTCTCGAGCCATCTTCTGATTTCCACTTCTTCAATCTGTAGAAATTATCAATGCTGCTTTGGGTGTATTTGGATATAAAATTATTTTAAATATTGTTTTACTTGCATAATAACCACGTTTCACTTTTATATTTTCAATTACTTTTATATTTTATATATATCACATTACAAAAAGTGTTATTTGAAATAATATCCTATCCAAACACAAAGTTTTAGAAAAAAAGCATTTAAGCACACTAAATTATGGCTTTTTTTTTTTCTAAACTAAAAACTATGGGCTAAAAGCTTTTCCCATGAACAATCGAAAGATTAGCTTGTTAATTATGTTGATACCTTAATTAAGGATGGCAATGGGGGGGTTAGGGCGGGGGACCCCCGTCCCCCGCCCCGCTGCCTACAAATTCCCCCCGCCCCGTCCCCGCCAGCCCGCTTCCCTGCGAGTAGCTCCGTGGGGCTAATAAAAATTTGTTATATAATTTTATTATAGTTAAAATTTAGCAAATAAACAAGTACTAAAATATCAACACATCACCAAATTATTATTCATTACAATTTCACAATTGAAACTTATAAAAATAATCAAACAAAAGTTATTTGAATACAATCCAACATGATGAAATAAATACAACTAAAGTAGTCAAATTTTCACTTTTGGCACAAATACAATTACTAATTCATTATTGTGCTTGTGCTTTTTTTTGAGAAAAAAATGTTATTGTATTAAGTGTAATTAGGGATTTACTATAAATGTATTAGTAAATTTCGTATAACCAATTAATAATTTGTATTAGTACACATATATAATTATTAGTATAATTGATAATATCAATTATATTACATCTACTAATATACATTATATAATACATATAACTAATAATATCATTATCATAAGTTTGTAACTAATCAAATTATATATTATATATAATCATATACATATATTTATTTTTTTAAAGCGGGTGGCAGGATGGGGAATACCCCCGCCCCGTGTCCAAGCGGGGGGAATCCCCATTTGCCCCCCGCGGGGCATTGCCATCCTTAACCTTAATCGATGGCAGGGCCGAGGAGGCCTTAATTTAGTGGCTAGGGTTGAGTTTGTAAGAATTAAAAGTCTTAAATTCAAATGCCTCCTTCCTTCTCCCTTTTCCTTCCTCAATTCTTAAATCCCACCACTACCTATTAATTATGTTAATACCTTAGTTATTAGCAGTTTAATTTAGAGTGTTCAATTGGACGGGCTAAATAGGTCTTGATTTAGTGACTAAGGTTAAATTCAATCGTATTTTTGTTCGTCTTCTTTCCGCATCAATCACAAATTTTGCATCTCGAGTCTTGACCTAGTGTTTTATTATATTTGCAATCCTGTACTTGGTGTAGCTATCTAAATTCGAAGTCAAGTTAAAATTACAACCCTTTTGGTTACAGATGAGTATATTCTTTTTTCAGCAGATGAGGCAAAAGAATTAAAATTTTCACACTAGTGATTTCAACTGTAATTCCAGCAACAAAGTACAAAACACAGAACTTCACACTTGAACTATCTCAGCAATCCAATAATCTATGTATGCAGGCGACTCAGGCGTTGGTTATCTGATATCTAATTCACATCTTCATAGAAAGGCTTTTACCTTTTATTGATGTAGGTGCATATATCTGGAGAAGAGGCATGGCATCTTCATACCATATATACTATGTCTGCTGTTTTAGAAGTCGTTATCCTATTTCATGCTGAGTGGTTTCACGCCTTTGTCTGATAGAGTCGCCAATGGTGCAAAAATTCTAAACCTCTTATTTGTTTTTATTAATATGTTCAGGCTTCTCCATGTCAGCAATTGACTGAGTTCTCACCTTTTTTTGGTCAAAATTAGAACAATTTTTGAAAGGAGATTTGTTTCATTTGAAACATTGAGGACTGGTATACCCAATATTAAAAGGGATAATTTCAGAAATCTCTCTTGAAGTTTCTAACAATTGTATTTAAATACTTTCTAATATTAGAAATTATACTGGCTTCCCCTTGAATGAAATATTTGATAACTATTTCAACACAATTTAAGGGGAGAGTAGTGTAATTTTCAATATTAGAGGGTATTTAAGTGCAATTGTCAAAAACCTTGAGGGAAGTTTCTGAAGTTATACTATTAGAAACAATAAACAAATTTATTTCTATCAAAACTTTTTTTTTATTATTTCCATCAAAACTTTGAGAACCACTTCAGCACAATTCCCCAACCGCAATTGTCCCAAGTAGCATTTGTTAAAATTATTGTTTATATACTTTATTCTCTCAAAACTGAGGGTGTGTAAGTGATTTAATCCTTCTTGCAAAGAGATAAAGATATACTAGATGGCGAAAAATTCCATGTAAAAGAATGAAAAAGAGAAAAAGAAAGATGTGATTTTCGCCTCTACAAAGTCGAACAGCCAAATATCCCTAAATGGGGAGGAGAAAAAAGGAGGGCAAAGCAAAATTCCCAAGAACACACACACTTTTTTTTTTCTTTTTGAACGTGTGTGTTAACAACAATTTTTTAATTTATTTTTCTAGGTCTATTTCTACTAAAGTTGTCAATAGGACAATGTACCATTTAATTCACCATAGTAAGTGATTATTTATGTTTTAGTAACATTCATTTTGGATAAATAAATATAAATCTCATGATTTAATCACCATGTGTTAATTATATAAACAAGCGGAGATATTTAGAGTCCCTAATCTATTGAGAATCAGTGAATTTTTTTAATTTTCCTTACAAGACAAGAATTTAGCATCCATATATTAAATATTTTTTTCTACAATACGTTTATCCATTTAGGTGGCATTCATTTTTCTTAATGAAAAATATTTACCTAAATACGGATTTTCAATTGATTGGAGCAATGTGTCGTAAATTGATAGCACAAGACATTAAAATGCTACAGTTGATAGTGCAGGGGTGTTATTGTGCAAATTAGTGATAGTTGAAGGGTGTATGTTGCAATTAATCTCAAGAAAAGCAGAAGACTGAAGCTGATTTTGCCACTGAAATCCGCAGACAGCCAAACACCCGTTCAAGTTGGAGGGAAAAGGAGGCCCAAATCAAACAGACAAAAAAGAAAAAAAGCCTCCAAGAAAATACAAATAGAAACACTTACACACAGAGGATGCCAGTGGCAAGGCCAGAATCATCAGATTCAAGGGTCATCGCTCATGTTGACATGGATTGCTTTTATGTTCAAGGTTCTCCTTCCTGATCTACTCTTTTTTGTTTTTGGCTGTTTTCTATATCCATATATCTGTTAATTCTTGTGCTATAATCAATTGAGATGAGATATGGTAGTTTTTTGTGTAATTGGTTAAAAAGATGGAATTTTGAGCATTGTTATGATGTGGGTATCATTTATTTTTTCAGTAGTGTTTTTTTTTTTTTTGGTTGAATGTATAAATAGTTCATGGTTTACCAATTTTGTGCCCTCTTGGATTTGACATGCAAATTACTTTATAAAGCAGAGTCTTTTATGTTTGAACCAAAAAATAAATAATTAAATAAATGGACCATTTTGGAAAATCAGATAAAAGCTTATATTGTTTCTTGGATGAATTTGAAGACAGGGGATCATGATAAAGTAGTAGTAGTAGTAGAAACAACGTGAGCTGTGTATTCAGGCGTGGCAATTGTGCATAAAGCTTAGAGAAATTTTTGAGGGATTCATTTTTGAGATGATAGAAACGCAAGGAGCATTGCTTTGAATATACAAATGAGGTGAACTTGTATTTTAAATTTTGTGGTTATATTAGAGTTTTTCATGTTTGATAGTTACTATTATATGCTGAAAGGACAATGCACAGTTCTTGTTTTTGCCTTTTTGTTTTCTCGACTGAACCCAGTAAATTAACCAGTCTAAAAAATTAGTGGAGGGCACGTGCCTTTTGGATTTGTTGTATTGTCGATGATAGGAGCTATAGTCTAGAAAAATTTTTGATCTTTGTGTGTATGGAAGTTTTTAATAAAATACTACAAGCGTGATCAGTTTGTAATTTGCAGTACCTGTCCTTCTCAAGGGTTAAACACCTGTGGAATTACTGAATATCATAATTGTTGCTTTCTTTTTCCCTGGTGAATAAGTTTGAGGAAGACATTTTTGTTCTGGATGGATTTATATTGTGACTGTTTTTGGTATTGGCTAACTGGTTTTGGTACATTTTTGTAGTGGAGCAGCGTAAGCAGCCACATTTAAGAGGTCAGCCAACTGCTGTTGTACAGTACAACTCGTGGAAAGGTGGGGCCCTGATTGCTGTCAGTTATGAGGCTCGTAAACATGGGGTGAAGCGGTAAACATGTTCTTCCCTTCTTATCAAGTGATTTGTTTAAAAAGGCTTTTCATGGTTAGCTAATGATATGCTCGAGACCTTTGAGAACGTAGTTTAACACCTGAAATTTTAGTTCAATGCGAGGTGATGAGGCAAAACATGTTTGTCCGCAAATTCAGCTTGTCCAAGTACCAGTTAACCGCGGCAAAGCTGACTTGACAGTGTACAGAAATGCTGGTTCAGAGGTAAAATCACTTCTACATTTTAGCTATTATATAGCATCCAGCCAATCATTAGTCCAAAATGTAACTTTTTTTTTCCTTAGGTAGTCTCAATTCTTGCAAGGAAAGGACGATGTGAACGAGCTTCTATAGATGAAGTATATCTTGATCTTACTGAAGCTGCTGAATTGATGTTGGCTGAAACTCCTCCTGAGAGTCTAGAAGCAATACATGAGGAAGCTGTTAAATCGCATGTTTTGGGACTTGATGTGGTGGGTAAATGTCTGCCCTTTGCTGTTGCTTCTTTTTTGTTTTTGATTGTTGATAGAGCTTTGATTACATTGGTGGTAATCAAAGTACTAGCATTTGAATTCTGTAGCATTGTCAATATCAAAATCACCATTCTCGTCTCCCTCATACTAAATAAAAGACAAGAAAAATGTATTTGAAAAAGATTAAAAAGAGCAAGGTAGCTTTGATCAATAAAGAAAATCCTGCAAACTCGCCCTTGTATTTTCCCTCATGTTTAAGATCTTACTGAAACCTGGATGAATGACAGCTACAGAAGATGTACAAAGCAATTTGGACATTTTTGTCCTTGGAGTTTCAAAAAAGTATTTATTTTTGTTGTCTTCTTAGCATTTGCACTTTCTTATGGTTATGATTGCATTTTTGGTTTCCTTTTTATAGTATTGATGTCTGTTTACATGCAAAATTTATCTAGATGAGCAGATTCTTCAGGTAGTTTTGTCATCCTTAAGTGCCTTGGTTTCATACTTTCTCTTTCTTGTATGTGTCACATCTACTTTCGTTGTTTATTGGTGCAGGATGGAGTTGATTCCAGGGAGAATGTTAAGAAGTGGCTAATCAGGTCTGATGCTGATCGCCGTGATAAGCTTTTAGCTTGTGGAGCAGTTCTTGTTGCAGAGCTTAGGTTGCAGGTTTTGCGGGAGACTCAGTTTACTTGTTCGGCAGGCATTGCACACAATAAGGTTGGAGACTCTGTTCCTTCTTGTTAATTTTCACCTTTTCTCAAAATGATTTGGAGAAGGTTGTTGGCTAATAGTTAAAGTTATGGGCAGATGCTGGCTAAATTAGTGAGTGGAATGAATAAACCTGCTCAGCAGACAGTTGTGCCCTTGTCATCTGTGAAGAAGCTGCTTGAAGGTTTTCCAATAAAGAAAATGTAAGTTCTTATTGCAAAATTTCATTTTTCCACTTCTTGTCCTGTTGTTTTGGATTGGAAGCTCTAGTTAAAAATATGTTTTATTGAATTGATGCCAAACTTTATATGATTGAGATGGTGGGGGGAAAGACTCCCTTTGGCTTCACAGTTTATTTTATCTATTCCAGTCTGCATGCACATTTTTTGGAGCATTACTACAAGATATCTATGCTTTTCTCCAGTCATGGAGTTGGATTAGTTTTTGCTCTTCGACTTTCAGGAAGCAGCTTGGAGGAAAGTTAGGCACATCTTTACAAACTGACCTTGGCGTAGAAACTGTTGGGGATCTCTTGCAATTTCCCGAAGTGAAGCTTCAAGAATGCTATGGCATGAATACAGGGTAATCATCGATGGGAAACTTCAAAGACATCTTTTCATATCATGCTGGTGTTTCCATGAAACTTTCATGCAATAGAAACCTCAAGCCCTTTCTATTCACGATAGCAATAGACTACAGCCCATCTAGCATATTTTCTTAGCAGACAAGTTCGGTTGCGTCTGAATGATGATAACTCCACGTGTTTCAAATCTCTCATTGACTGCTTAAAAATCCATGCATTAGAAATTCATGCACAATTACTCTTTGAGTTTTTGTTTGTGAAAGGATTGATTTACCTTTGGTCCACTATCTGGAAACCTTATTATGAAGGCTTTACTAGAGAATCTTCCTGAAAGACACTTTCCTTTAGCATTAGCCTCTATGATCTAATATTCTTTACTATTATTTTTCCCAGTTTCCATGATTTCGCTGTAGAAATGGATGATTAATTAGAAAAGCATCCAACTGCCGAATTTTATTGAATTATGATGTACAAGTATGCTGACTGAACCCGTTTTTCTTAAACCCATCTTGGTAGCACTTGGTTGTGGAATATTGCTCGAGGAATCAATGGTGAAGAGGTTGAGGGTCGCCTTCTTCCCAAAAGTCATGGTGCCGGCAAGACTTTTCCTGGACCAGCAGCACTTAGATCCATTTCTGCAGTATGTTTACTCCATTTGGGAAGCATATTTCTGAAAGATGCTGTCCTTTATCATTATGGATAACCAAGTCTTTTGCAATTTCTGTCAAACTGCTACTACTTGAGTTAAGATGTACAAAAATTCTCATTCCTTTTTGGTAACTGTAGAGATATATTCAAATGAAGGCAGACAATATCTTATTGTTTGCTTTCTACAATCTGCTATGTTACAAATATTATTTAGCTTACAGCTTTCACTGTGATTTGTCCTCTTCCAAGTTAGTTGGGATCCATGCATGGTGTTTGTGCTTGCTTGCTTTCTTATCCTATTACTTACTCTTCCAGGTTGAAAAGTGGCTAAATGAACTCTGTGATGAGCTTAATGAGCGTCTCCAATCTGATTTGGAAAAAAATAAGCGTATTGCACATACATTAACCCTTCATGCTAGCGCATACAAGGTATATATTTTCCATTGGTTATTTATCCGAAACATATTTTGGTAGCAATACTCTGAATTACCTAAGGATCTAGATTTTGTCTTTGTAGCTCAAAGGGTCAGATGTTCTTGCATTTAATCATGCACTCTCTTGCAGAAAACTGATACAGATTCACATAAAAAGTTCCCGTCCAAGTCTTGTCCACTCAGATATGGTACTTCTAAGATTCAAGAAGATGCCCTTCTCCTATTTCAAGCAGGGCTCCGTGAATATCTTGGGTCATACCAGCCCAAGACTTCTGGAGGTCAACATGATGGATGGGGAATAATTGGTCTTTCTGTTTCAGCCAGTAAAATAGTTGCTATACCATCAGTGAGTTTACCTCATATTTCGTTCCTTTTCTTGGGTTTGAGGAACATGTATGGTCTGATGTCTAGGGAAAGGATCAGTATGACTAGTATTGCGGAGTTGTTTGCTTTTCTGCATGGGATGAAAGAACCTTTAGCGATTAAGTCACAATTACTGCAAAGTATCTGGAGTTTTTATTTAGCAGTTTAGAAGCTCTGGTAAGATTTTATTTAGTCTCTTTGGATGTATTTAACTCCACCATACTGCAACTTGAGGTTGAGCAAGTGGTTATATTTTGGCCCAATCCATCTCATCCCCAAGCTTTTCCATTCTATTAATTTTTCACTTTTTTTGATTTGTTTTGGGATTTTAGGAATTATTTTATTCAATCAATTGTGGTGTACAAATGCTTTCTGCAGGGAACACGTTCAATCTCCAATTACTTTCATAGCCGAGGTCAAATTTGTTCTTCAGCAGGAGAGTCAAATGACAGATTTTCCAAACCTGCTGCACCTTTATCCCCTTCAGGTTCTGTCAGTTACATCACTAGAGCTTATGTTTCAATTCTCATCCTTAACACTATTCAATAATACAGGCCTATTTTTTTTCATGCAGGCAGTGAAAGCAATTCAGGAGTGCATTTTGCGGTGCCCGAAATTGAATCTCCCCACAAAGAGGAGAAGAGCGTACATGCCTTGGCATCATTTGATCTAAAAGAGAATGAGATGCAAGTTTGCAAGGACAAGGTTTGACTCATTTTACGCATTGGATCTGATGTTAATAATCTAGGAAAGAAGCTGGATGTAATTAGATGAATTTGGTACAAGGTCTCTTTTGCATCTAGTAATCCATTTAAATTGTTTTGAGAGGATTTTAGCTTGCTCCTCTAACAATAATAGTCACTTAGAGGGTCCTTTTCTGGTACTCATGTTCTAGTATACTCTAAAAAGTCCTGTCGACAAGCAGGATCCATCCTTCTCTTCAACCATGTCCCAGCATGATGGATTTGCATTTGCACAAGAAATTGTAACACCATCTTCCTCAGGTAACTCCATTTCAATACACTTGCTAAACTCATGGTAGCATTCTTTGATGCTCAGGCTATTCCACAACTGAGTAGCATGTCCTGTGCAGGTACTCAGAGTTGTTTCACAGTGAACCAAACTGAATCACAGAAAGAACTCTCTGGAGAAAATTTTCTCCATGTCAGATTGAAGGAAAAGAAAACAAGCTCTTCGAAAGAAAAGGTTTGGAAATATTGTTTTGTTTGCAATCTGGAGTTATTTTTCCACTCGAAACCCTTCAGTCTTTGCCACTCGGAGAAGTGCGTGTTTGTCTGCGCATTCTCAGATGTACATTCAGATACGAAACCTGTTATGTATTTTAGCGCATGTGTTTGTATCTTGGCTAGCTGATATTGGCCTCCCGCTCACTTATCTAAATTTGAATCTAGGACAGAACTTAAAATATAGAATATTTGGGAGAAACTTGAACCCATCTGAAGTCAATAATGACTTTGATAGAGGTTGTTTTGCTTTTCAATGCTTTATAAACTAGTGCAGCTTCATCTTCATGAGCTTCTTATTCTCAAGATCCCTCCTACCATTTTTCTACTTTTAAGGGAAAAAGATACTGTCCTTTGAGGTTCCTCTTTTGCTTTTACCATAGTGAGAACTTGATTTATGCAAAAGAGCCTAAGAGGTCCTCAGCCTGACCGGAGTTGGTGTTATCCATTGGTTTTTTTCCTTCTCCAAGCATTCGTTGTCTTCTATTCAATGACAGAAAGGAAACAGAAAGAAAAGAGGAAATGCCCTTCTTGTCTGATCTGGGCTTAACAATTGGTGATTGATATCTTATGCTTTTTTGCATGCATCTCTTTCTATGGTGGAATTTACATTTCTCCCTCTATCAGCACCTAAGTTTTATTTTCTGCCTTGCATCCAATTTCCAGAAAAATTGGGAATGGAAAATATTCAGGACTATTTTTTGTTGCTGCAGAAGTGATGCTGCAGATTAATCTGTAAACAGTTCAGAACATTTAGCTGTTAATATCTGCATGCTTATCTATGTGCATAGGGCTTCACACAGAGAGAAACATCGATGCTTAACACTTTTGAATAGAAAACAAAAAAAAAAATTGCTTGATTCATAACATTGAAGTTGTAGATCAGAGCTTCATGCTGTAAGTTTGTGAAGTTTCATGCTTTTTTAGGAGCATTGAGTGATGAAATTGGCGGCAAGCCATTAAGATCGATGCATAAATCAATTAGGAGATGCAAGAGCAGAGATGTAACTGAAAGACCAACTTTAGATATCTTTATGAATTTTATGGTTATCATATTCTAAAGTGGATTATGCGGAGCTCTTTTTCTTTTTCCAGTTATTCTATGTTACTTAGCATCAGTTTTAGTTACATAACAAATATGATTTAAAATGCTATATGTTAGTAACCTAGGGGAACTAAGATGTTATTTACGTATCTCCGCCTATGATGCGTATTATGGTGACTTATGAATTTGATTTATGATTAGGGAACACCCTCTATCTTAAACTTCTTTCAAAGCCGCACCTCATGTGCTTCTCCAAAGCAACGGCATGCAAGTCCTCTTGCAGAAGCTAAGGCATCGTCATCCTCAGGTTATATTTTGGTCCATAGTTGTCGGTAACTTCTGCAAGATCTGATATCATATTCTCTCTCTTTCTCTCTCTCTCTCTCTGTCTCACTTGTATAATATCATGCAGATGCTGAATCTATAGTCAATAGCTGTTTTGAAGCTTTCAAACAAAATAACTTACCTACAAAAAATGGAACTCGTACTGGCACATTTAACTTTGATCAAGATGAACAGAGGAGGAGTTGGAGTTACAAGATTGATGAGATTGACCATGCTATCCTAAATGAATTACCTCTGGAAATACAAGAGGAGGTGAATGTGTGGCTCCGGCCGCAGAAGCGAGCTAACATATTGAAGAAAGGTTCTAATATTCCTCATTATTTCTTACCCACGAAAGACAAGTAGATGCTTCCTTACTGTTGGTCTGTACAGAGAGAGATGTAAAGTTATACTTCAGAATACTTCTAGACTCTGCTGGGGCGCTGTGGGATTAGTCGGGTGTAGGCCCGGATACCCCAGTGATGACAAAAAAAAAAAAAAAAAAAAAAAAAAAGAATACTTCTAGACTACTAAGGTTAGTTGTTCATACTGTACAATTAAAAAAATTCAAAATTCTCTCATCTTGTGAGATAAGATGTATATTTTTCCTACCTAGATGTAATCTGTACTTTAGTCTGCCAATACTATGGCATGCAATAGATCTGCTGCCTCAGTGCCTTCAACTGAAATACAATCTACTATACAGTTTCTTCTAAAATGATACAAGCACTTGTGGTCCATCTACCCTTTGTGGCTGCCGGAGCAATTGCACGAGAAGTTCTACTCCCCAAATTGAGCTGTCTCATATGTGGCTCGACCTGCAACTTAAAATTGAAAGTTTCGGTTGAATCCGCTATCCAAATTACGCGAGCCTAAATTGCCTAGTGCACTTGCAGGTGCTCTGAAGTACAGTATCTTGATTACACCTAAGTTTCAGCTGTTATACATGCAGATAGGACGGTCAATGGGGTTGGGTCAGGCCGACTTCGACTCGTTCAGTCCGACTTCGACTCGTTCTGACCCTTTAATTACCTATATATATATAATATTTATATTTTGATATTATATATAATTATATATCCAAATATATTATTACTAAATAGTAAATATATATAAATTACAAAATACATCTGAAGACTCTTCTATGAGTTTTCTTGAGAGTCAATATTAGTAATGCATAACTAAATCTCTAACTTTTCTTATTGGTTGAGTAAATTTTTGTGTTGGCATAATATTGGTTGATTTCTTTTTTGTCTAGAAACACAAATCATATAAATAAAAGTTTCAACTTTTAAGATGTATTGGCTTATAATCGCATGTTTTATTACTATTTTTCATGCATTTTGAATGAATTAAATATAAATATTGTTGAAAAATTTTTGGTTTATATAATTTTTAAAAACTATTATTTATTCATGTTTAGTTTTAATATTATAGTCTTGTAAATATTAAATTAGTTTTACAACTTAATAGTTATAGTAATTATATTAAGAAAATTAAGGAATAATAAGTGAGCTTAGGTGAAACCCGAATAAAGCTCACAATCCAAATATTATGTGAATTGATTATGAACTTCACATTTATTAACCCGAAACTCGTAATCCGAAACCCGAAAATGTTACAAATTAAATGAGTTAAACTTGAACTTATGCTGGCCCGGCTCATTAGGCCCGATTGACAGGCCTAACTGCAGATGAGCTTTGCCCAGATTCTAAATCGAGCCTACATCCATTGCTGATTGTTACGTTTATTATATTCTGTAACATAGGACATGTCAATATTGAGTTTATATGTTCTAAATTCTCTAATGTCATATTTTGGCCTTCAAGTCTTCTTTAGTTTAACTGCCTGCTACAGTTGATTCTCATTGTTAGAACTAGGGGGAAAAGCCCACGCAACGCGTGGGAGTTTAGTGTCTATAATTAAAAATGGTTAATAATTATTATTTGGCATTTTCTAGTATAAGAATTGAAGCATGACAATTTTATTATGTGATATTAAATAAAAAAATCATATGTTACATATTGAGTTAAAAAATATAATATGCAATAAAACATAATTATAAGATACGATCAACTACTTTGCATCTAACTTAGTATAATAAAAGACCTATTTATATATGCCCATCCATTTTAGGGATATTAAAATTTGTTATTTAGTTTGAATTTGATCTTGATATGAGGGCAATCCACCACATTATCTTGTCATATAAGTGAGATTTGAACAATTAGCATACTTGAAGAAATCATTGTTAGTGGAATTTCGGTTCTTGCAAGCCAAAATCTTGAATTTATATTGATTCCAAGGACAAATATCATCATGAGACCTTCACATTGAGCAAGCAATTAATTATAATTTATTGTATGATTTAGGACATATAGCAAAGCATCTCCTTCTCGATAGGGGTTACAATCACGAAATATCAGTTTTGTGTTAGTTGCAAAGATATACAACAACTAAAATGCCAATTTAGAGGAATAATTACCTCTACAAAGTACTAAAGCATCTTAATCCACTCAATTCAAGAAAAACAATTAAAAGTAATGAGGTACATACTTTAGATTTGTAGCCAAATAGTTTTAAGTAGATAGTTAAACATATTGGCAAATCAGATGAAGTGAAAAATTGTCTAAATGGAATAGTCAATAAAGTAGCAAATGATTTGAAAATTACCCTAACTAATAGTTAAAACAACAAAAGAAGTAGATGCAATCTATAAATGGAAAAATTTATGATGATAAACTTATTTTAAACCATAAATAAAAATTAACAAATGTGGTCTCTTCCTTATCAAGCTTGTCTAACATGGACAATTGAATTAAAATACTAAAAAATTATTGCACATACAACTTGCAATATTACATATTTTTTACAACAAAAAAGTAGATTGGTTAAAGAAAACATACCTATTGAAAAATGTGTTATAAAATGGGAAAGAGGAGTAGCTAATATAGCAATGTCCGAATTCAATATGCTGCATGATTGTGGTGGAAAAAAACCTATAAGTAAATGAAATGAATTTGAATAGATGGGGGTTACTATGGTAACGGCCAACTTCTCTACTAATTGACATTAATAGTGTCTTAACATCTATATATCATAACTTTGCAAATAACTGATGAGAAAGGCTTTAAGAAATTAAAAGACTTAGATGTTAATACAATTAAATGATTAGAAGGGCTTTTATGTAATTTCACTAAAACACAAGCTGAATTCAATTGTACCCAATGTTTAATCGGATATCAAACACTGTCATATATCAAACTTACCCCTAGCTTTAAATGTTTGAAAGGACATCTAAGTAATTACAACAAAACTAAATTAGTTATAATGACTCATATTCAACACTTTAATTGCACTTCAAACACTCTCATATTTCCAAAAAAGCCCCACCCTTGCGGTTGAAATTCAAGTTCTAAACTCATTCTTATATAGTATAAGGATATGGCAATACCACAAAGGATTTGAGAAAAACTTCTACTTCCGCTGGTTAAATCTTTCAAACAGTTTCAATCATTTATCCTCGAACCAACAATGTGCTGTTGCAAAATAATGTCTACATAAGAACAAAATCTACGTTGTAAAGTTTCAATGTCGGAAAACTCAGTAGCAAGTAGCAACAATGTGTTTGTCAGAAATAATGTTGGTGTAAGGATATTATTGCCACTGTTCTGAACGATTGAGTTATCAATCACTATTGACCTGTTCTGAAGTTCTTAATACTTGGATCATCTGCATTTATTTTCCGGATGAAAACACTTGGGACTGTGCTTTTGCATGATAATACTAACTGAATTCAATCAAACACTGATCAAAACCCTAACATGGAGACCTGTGGATCATCCCCATTTTCACCATTTTTCTCAGCATCTTCACAATTCTCAAATGCCTTCATTTCGGTTGTAATGATACCAAAACAACAAATACAAGAACCTCCATCTCCCACCAGAACCCTCTATGTTACTGGCATTCAAAAGCTTCCTAATCTTCATTTGGTATAGAATGACTGTTTTTGGCATGGAACCCAAACATAAGACCTGAAAAGCAGGTATGGGTATGGCCCCCTCTTCACCATGGGGCTAAAGTCAAAACCATCAATCTTCATTGCTAGCAATGGTTTAGCCCATCAAAGCCGTCATTCAAAAGGGTGCTGTCTTCTCTGGTCGTCCAAGTGCTCAGTAAGTGTTTTGAAAACCGGACCGGACCGGCCGGTTCGACCGGTCGAACCGCGAACCGGCCATGGCACCGGTCCGGTTCCATGCTTAGGTTGACTTTGCCAGAAAATCGGTCAAATCCGGTAAAAACCGTGAAACCCGTTGAACCGGATTGAACCGGTTTTCGAGTTTTCCCTTTTTTTTTTTTTTTTTTTTGCAAAATGCTTCTATCAAAATTCGAACTCAAGACCTTTGCAATAGAAGACCAATGTAATAACCATTGCACCATCACATCTTATTTGTTTTTTTTGATAATTTATTTATATAAAACAAACATCTATATTTCATTTTTCCATTTTTCTTACAAAATCTCATTCTCTCGTGACTCTTTCTTTTTAATTTTCAACTCTCTCTTTCTCTCTCATCTTTTCTTTTGTCACTCCCTTTTTTAATCAAACCTCTTTAGTTTTAATTTATTGATATTTTCTTCTATCTTTTAATTTTTTTTTGTCCATTAAATTGAAAAAAGTTAAAAAAGAATTATTTTTCTTTAACCCAAATTATTTAATGCCACAACCACTCACTTTTATCTCATTTTTTGTTTCTTATCAAGTTTGCATTTTTATTTTCAATTATCTTGACTTCTTTCGAACTCCAAACTTTCTTTTTTAAATTACAATATTTAAATCTCAAATATGTAAATTAAAATTTAAGTTCACAATGTCAAATTTTCATAGACGTGAATTTTGTATAATTTCAAAATATTGTGATATTTTTGGGTTGGATTTGAGATTTTTTTGGTAGATATAATTAAAATTGAGATGAAATTTATTTGTTTTAACTTATAATTTAAAATTTTTATTTTTGAAAATCCAAATTATTCAAAAATAGTGAACTTTTCATCATATAAAGTTTTAAATTAGTCTATTGCATGTCTTATTTTGTGCATATATATATTTATATAAATTATTTTTAAAAAAAATCATTGAACCGAGGTTGAACCGGTCCGACCGGTTGAACCTCGACCCTTTCATCTCACCGGTTCAATTGACGGTCCGGGTTTTAAAACATTCACTGCTCACAACGCACCATTGCTCGACATACTTTAATAGCAATGGCCTTGAAATCAGCTCTACTACCTATGGTGCTACATGGCGCCTCCTGCAGTGCAATCTTACCTATGGTGAATTTGTTCATTCTTTGGCCTAAACTTGGGAAGCTTCTTTTCGGACTTCAGAAAGCAGTGGAAAGAAAAAAAAGTGGGAAGCTCTGTCTGTATTATGTATCTTTATGCATTAAAAGAAAAAAAAAGTGGGTTTTGTTACCAGCAATGGGGTCTTTTGCATAATCCGCGGATTACATTTCCAAGTTAGTTTGGGGTTGAACAATGTCTAGCTAGCTTGCAATCATATCTCAATTCATGGTGGCAAACAACTAATTATCGCTAAGCAAAATTTGGTTGGTACAATCAAATAGATTTGCTTTATGTTCTAGGGTTCAATCCGTAGTTTCTGCTTAAGTTCAGAAATAACAACTAGAAAAACAAAAATGCATCCTCTCGAAAAACATAGTGTAACCTATCCCTTCTACATAGGAAAAATGGTCAGTTTTGTCCTTCAAACTTTTTCTAGATTTTTATTTTTGACCAATTTGATCCTTAAATTTCGGGTTCAATTAAGTCCCTTTACGATGGTGCCATTAACTTAAATGGGTCTATTTTGGAAACTTTTGACATGGAAGGGTAATAGAACTGATTGAATAGACACAAACCGTGAGATGCTAACCGGAAAAATACTAAAAATTGAAAGCGAAAATTCAAGGGTAATCAGTCAATACACACGTATATAACCCTTGTCAAATATTGTTTGTGGGTGCAAAATATCCATTTGATAGTCTAACTTTTAGGTTTGTATGCTTTTAATCCTCTAACTAGCGTATCTTTTTATTCCATAAACTTATAAGGTATATTCCTGTAACTTTTTGATCCATTTGAGTTGTTAAAAATGACATGATTATAAACAACTTTTTATAAATAAAAAAAAACCGTATACTCAAATGTTGAAGTAAGATCCCATAGAGGTCAAAGTTTAAAAATTGCAGAATTATCAAAATAGTACGCTTTGAAAAGTTCAATGGGCAAAAGGATGGACTTAATAGTTAGATGGTTAAATGTATGTAAATTCGAAAGTTTGAGGCCATTTAGGTTTTTTGTGTTGTTTGTGTCCCAAACCCACAAATTCAATGTCTTACTACATGCTAACAACGATGTTTAATATTAGTCTCAAGGACATATAGTCACCTAATTTGGAGTTAACTATACTTTGATTTGCTTTATTTTATGCCTGAAAACAGTTCTCTTCGTTGGTGGCACTGCTTTTGAATAATACTTGGATCCAACGTTGAGAACTGTAAAAGAAAGGTCAATACTCAAACATGGAAACCTGGTGGTGGCTCATCTTCATATTCACCATTCTTCTCTGCATCCTAACCACCCTTAAATCCCTCTTCAATTTCACCATTACCAATCCCAAAACCAACACTACCAAGAACAACCTCCCTCTCCCACCAGGACCCTCAACTTTAAAAGTCTTCAAAATTCTCCTGATATCCATATGGCATCGACTGACAGTTTTCGACTTGGAACCAAAACTCAGAAACACAAAAAACAAGTATGGCCCTCTCTTCATCTTTGGATTGAAATCAAAGCCAACAATATTCATTGCCAACCATGTTTTAGCCCATTTAGCTCTCATCCGAAAGGGTGCAATCTTCTCCGACCGCCCAAGTTCTCAAAATACACCAATGCTGCAAATCTTCGATAGCAACGCCCATAGAATCAGCACTGCCCCCTATGGTGCTACCTGGCGGCTCCTTCGCCGCAATCTTGCTTTAGAAATCCTTCATCCTTCCTGTATCAAGTCTTACTCTAGAGTGCGACGTTGGGTGCTGAGCTTACTCTGCAGGCGCTTTCTTGACGAGTTTCAGCGGCCAACAGATGTAGTGGATCATTTCCGTTATGCTATGTTTTCCCTGTTAGTGTTCATGTGCTTTGGGGACAAGCTTTCGGAGGAGAAAATCAGTGAAATTGAGGCTGTTCAGCGTAGATGGTTGTTAAGTCTTGGGAGAATGAGCATCTTCATCCTCTGGCCTAAACTTGGGAGGATCTTGATGGGGAAGAAATGGAAAGAGCTTCTCCAAGTAAGAAAAGATCAAGAAAACACATTTATACCACTTATTCAAGCTCGAATCAAGATGAAAAGTCAAGGGAAATCCAACAACGACGAGGAGCTGGTGGCATATGTTGACTCCTTAATCGATTTGCAACTTCCAGAAGAGAAAAGGAAGCTAAATGATCAAGAAATCGTTAGTCTTTGTGGAGAGTTTCTGAACACTGGCACTGATTCCACAGCCACAGCATTGCAATGGATCATGGCTAATTTGGTGAAGTATCCCGCAA
This sequence comes from Coffea eugenioides, assembly GCF_003713205.1. Taxonomy (NCBI): domain Eukaryota; kingdom Viridiplantae; phylum Streptophyta; class Magnoliopsida; order Gentianales; family Rubiaceae; genus Coffea; species Coffea eugenioides. The sequence continues at coordinate 7,226,685 of NC_040043.1, read as the reverse complement.
TTCAGGACAAGCTTTACGAAGAGATAATAGGGGTGGTTGGATTGCCAGAGCCATTAGGAACAACCCCAATCAAATGTAGCTCTGAAAATAGCCAAGAAAATGACTTTGATGTGCTCAGGAGAGTCGTGAACATGGTTCAAAGTCACGGTCGCGGTCGCGGCCCGGAACGTTCCACATCGGTCTCGGCCATGGTTCGCCATATCGGCCAATACCGATACGTATCGGTCGAGTCGTATCTGGAACGGAAGGGACCGGTACGATACCGATCCCTGAATCGTGGATATCACCATATCCGCGACGACTTGCTCTGACTCGGCCGATATTGACCGATTCGAATCCGTGATACATGATATCGGTCGATATATCCGAGTCAACTCGGAGTCGACTCCGATATTTTTTAAAATTGTGTCTTTTTCAGTATTTTCTAATTTTAGTAATTTTTTCAAAATTTTTGAAAACTTTAATGTGTTATAATGTTCATATCACCCGATATTCAACCGATATGCCGCGACGGATGTGGAACAACTGAGACCGCGACGCGATCGCGACCCGCGATGGCGAACCATGGTCTCAGCATATCGGCCACGGTCTCGGTGAGACGCAAATTTTAAAGTATTTAATATTCTAAAAATTGTTAATAATATAAAAAAAGTATGCTAAATAAAAATAATTAAAAAATAGCAAAAGAAACGGCCAAGTCAATCCGTCGCGGTGTGACTCGGCTGATTTCTCGTCTTGACTGGGGACAACTCGGTGTGACTCGGCCGAGTCAATCCGTCGCGGTGACGACTCAGCCGATTTCTCGGCGAGTCAAGTATTTCGGTATCGTTTCGTCACGGTATCGTATCGGTAGGGGCCGAGACGGTGACGACTCGGCCGAGACTTCGGACCATACTCGTGAATGAAGATGATTTGGAGAAAATGCCGGCTTATTTGAAAGCTGTAGTGCTAGAAGGGCTGAGGAGGCATCCACCAGTGCACTTTCTTCTGCCTCATTCTGTGACAGAGGATGTGGAATTGTATGGCTATTTGATTCCCAAAAATGCTACTGTGAATGTAATGGTGGCTGACATGGGTTGGGATCCGAGCATGTGGGAGGATCCTTTGGAGTTCAAGCCTGAGAGATTTTTGGCCAGCAATCATGTTAATCCTTCTGTTAATCATGACCTTGGTAACCATCAATGGTTTGATTTAACAGGGAACAAAGAGATAAAGATGATGCCATTTGGTGCTGGGAGAAGGATGTGTCCAGGCTACGGTTTGGCATTACTTCACTTGGAATACTTTGTAGCCAATTTTGTTTGGAACTTTGAATGGAAAGCTATAGATGAAGTTGGAGTTGATCTATCAGAGAAACAAGAGTTCACCGTTGTGATGAGGAATCCACTTCTTGCTCGCATCAAGGGTGTGCTTTCTTCCCTTTCAATATTTTCTTGGGTAAAATATCAAAAAAACTCCCTATGATTTGCCAAATATGCAATTTAACTCCTTTTGGTTTGAAAACCTATATTATAGCTTCCTATAGTTTCGACTAAACTGAAAATTGAATAAAAAACATCCAATCTAACGGTTGTATGTGAATTATCAATATTATCCGTACTATACATAAAATACTTTCCATTCAGTTTTCAATTTAGGTTCCGTTTGATAAAACTGAATCTGAATTCTGAAGTCTGAATTCTGAAATCTGAATACTGAAACAATTAATTTGCTGAATTTTAAGCACTAAAAAAAATATATGAATGTCTGAATTTTAATGCTAAAGCTATTTATACTGTTTGATAAATATTTATAGCTGAATGCTTAATAAGTTTAATTTGACAATTGTGCCCTTATATCCTTTCATTCAAAAAAGAAATAGAATCTATGATTTAATTAGTTTAAAATTGTAAGGTATGAAAATGACAATATTTATTTTTAAATCAAATTAATATAAAAGATGAAATATATTATATGAGGAGTATGGAGAAGATGTGAAAGTCATTAAAAGGGAGAAAATAGAAACTAAAAATCATTAGATAGAGAATATTAGGTTGTTTAATTAGATAAGAATTTTGAACATAATTAACAAACAAGGGTAGATTTGGTAGATAAGATAAGGTAGTTGAAATAATTCTATTGATTCTTATCAGAATTAAGCATTCAGTTAGGATTCTTGTGCTGAAAAAAATACACACAGGTTCAGCACTGCTTAACAAGTTCAGCAAATAGATTTTCATTTATCAAACACTCAAAACATCTGAATGTCTGAAAAGATTCAGATTCAGCACTTTTTTATGTTATCAAACAGACCCTTAGTCGAAGCCATGGGAAGTTATAGTGTAGTTTTTCAAACTAGAGGGAGTTAAATTGAACATTGAAAAACCACATGGAGTTCATTTATACAAAGGTAATATTAACATTTTATGTACAATCGTTAGATTGGATACTTTCCATTCAATTTTCAATTTAATTAAAACCACAAAGAGTTATAATGTAGGTTTCTAAACCAAAAAGAGTTAAATTGCACATTTGAAAAATTACAAGGAGTTTTTTTGATATTTTACCTATTTTCTTTTACAAAACTTACTATATTTACAACAATTAACTGTTTATTAGCGCACAACCAACTACAGTAATTAGTTTTGTTAAAAAGGGAAGCAATGAAAAAAAAAAAACAATGTCAATAAACTTATTCAATCTAAAACTATTTTTTTTTTTACAAAAATACAAAATAAAAAGTAAAACGGTTAGTAATTATGCGGTACTGAGATTGTAGTAGGATGGTGGAAGCTATATATGTAGGGGTGGCAATCACATCGAGTGATGGCAGGTTGGGTTGAGATCCAAGCATCTTTAATAACACGTCAATTCGTACACAACTCGAAAATTTAAACGGAACAACCTCCTTGACCCAAACACAACCTGCTAATTTCGTGGCTTATTCAACTCCGACCTGAGTAACTAATTTGCTTAACTTTCCTTTTTCTTATTTTGGGCTTTTCACCTTGGTAATTTGGTGGACTTTTCTATGATGAAGTTTTCATAAAAATATAGGAAATTGCAGCCCAATCCTAGATTCCGTATATTTTACTTATACTAATTTTTTTGGTTTTCCTTTTTTGTATAAGAAAAATCATGAACAAAAACAAAATTGCAACACTTTCACAAATAAATCTCTTGTTTTCACATCAAATTCATGATTTGCGTTCTCATAATACTAATTGATGGTCTTGGTTAGTTTTTTTTAAATTTACTTTATGCCCTCAATTTATTTATTAAATTATAAAAATACACATTAAATGGGTCAAATGGATCAAAAACTCGTGATTGACTTGATTTGGACCAGTTTGCTTGGCAGGTAGTTCGAGTCTGACCTAATTTTGATTCGTACCCGTGAAGAGTAAATCCATACCCGTTAATTTTATATTAGATTCGAATCGTGTTTTCAAGTCGTGTCTAGAATTGCCACCCTTGACATAAGTGTTGATTAGGGGGTAGGTGAAATAAACTTGTAAAGTTTGAGAGCGCAAACATTTTGGAGCTTCTAAATTTAGAATTTTGCAAAGTTTTTCGAAAATGCTGTGGATTTTTGTTGCTTGGCATGCGATATTAGAATTGTTGGTACGAAATCATTAATGGTCAGATTCTAATTAACCCTGTTTCTGGTCATGAATTGTTTTGCACATTGACGTAAGGATTTTGGCAAGGTGCCCAAAAAAATAAAAGGATTTTGGCAAGGTTTTTATGGTCTTTCTTTACAATAAGTATAAGCTTAATATTCTTTTGGAAGTGACTGTTTGTTAATAGCGTTAGCAATTTTTCGTGTAGAAATGTTAATTGCACTTCTTTTTTATTAATCGCACTCTTTGTAGAATTTTTATCATATAATTTTTATTTATTAGGCTATATCATAAACTAAATAATAAAATAAAATTAACAAAAAAGGGAAGTGTAATTCATATATCCCTTTTACGGGCCGTTACCCCACTTTCCTCCGCAAGCAGTTCCTCATTTCTTCTCATTTTCTCCTTTTCGTGCCCCGCGGTCGGACTTGCCGGCGAGTGACATGCACACTTCAGGAAAGAGGAATTTTATAGGCAATAAATCAACATAGTAGTGAGTTTATTTTTCAAAATTTTAAAAGGATTCACATACAAGAAGCAATCGTAAAACACAATATTACTAAACGATAGATACAAATATGATAATTTCTAAAATCAATCAGGTGTGTTATCCTTCGATCTATTTCTGTTGCTTAGTTATAATATCGCTTAGTATAGAATTTTTCATTTTAAAATACCTACTAAAACAAGTTCAATTTTGGAACCCACTTTGGATTTTGCATCCACCTTCACAGTTTCCCCTTTCAAGTTTCAAATCAAACCCAGGTTTGGCCAAAAATGATAGCAAGCATTTAATGGCTGAGATTTAAAAACTTGAGTTTAAAACAATCGGTGACTTGCTACAAATTATTAACGGTTGAGATATAAAAACTTACTACAAATTATCCGTAAGGGTATCCATAATGGAATCTTCTCTAAAGAATGTAATCCATATGTCATATCATCGCTGTATTATCCCCTCTTTCGTTATATTATATCTTTGGTATAGATTACACTCTACAGAATATAATAGCATGGACACACTTCAAATCACATATTTACTTCAATAATTCACAATATGCATCCAACAAATAAATAAATTTATTTCGTAAATAATGATTTCATTATTTTTGGACAATAAGTTATTAACTTTAGAAAAAAAATTTACTTCCCGAATTTTTTTTGTTTCTGAAAATAATTTATAAACAAATACCCAACACTTAAAACGTAAAAACATCATAATCATCAAATGAGACTCACAACCAGGTTTTTTTCTTCTTGGATGTCTATTCTGCGGGTAATGGCCTCCATCATAATTATTACAATCCTATTATGGGAGAAGATATAATTATTGGGTGTAATAAAGAATATTACACCCTTCATTACATTCCATTGTGGATGCCCGGACACCAATTCCTAGAGATTGAAAAAAAAAACTATTCAAACCAACTTATATAAATCAATTGGAATATTTTGGAAAATGGATTACATAAAAAATTGGTCAAATGCACAAATTGTTCATCTAAAATTGTGAGTTCTGATTCCATTAGTAGCTTTTTAATTTTGACATATTACCCAATATTTTATAACTTAATCCGAACTGCTCGATCGAATTGATTGAATAGTGGACCAGATTGTTTTCTGAGATGAGCTAAGGCTCAAGTCTTGATGAGTAACAAAACCATACTAGATTTACTAAAACCAATAAATTTGTTTAATTGGAGAGGAAACTTTTCACCAGACCCCTAAATTATTCACTTTACATGGTTTTGACCCCTCAACTATAAATTGTTGCAAATAAACCCTTGGACAAAAAAAATGCTTAGTTTAAGGACTTCCATCAATTTTGGGCCTTAACTGTTACGGAATTAGGGGCAAAACTAATCAAATAGAGAAACCAACCCACGATTTGATTAAAAACCAAAGATATTAAGCCAATTAATAACATGGAGTTTAATGTTTCTTCCTATTCTTTCATCTTCTATCTTCTCTAACCCTAATTTGATGAAATAATAAGTCAATGAGGCCCTTTAGGCTATTTTCGAGGTTGATTTTTTTTTGTTTGGTCCGTTTTACCCCTAATTCTATCATCTCTAACAACCAAAATTGACGGAAGTCCCTAGACTAAACTCTTTTTTTTTTTTCGGTTCAAGGTTTTATTTATGACAATTTATTGTTGAGAGGCCAAAATAGTACAAAGACAATAGTTTAGACGTTGTTCGAATAGTTTCCTCTTAGTTGGGCCGTTGAATCATCGATTCCGAATAGTTCTAAATTCTAGGGTTGGGCAAAATATCTGCTGATAGGAAAACCCATAGGATTTGATTCAATCACTCCCAAAAATAGGGAATCTGATCTGCATTATTTGAGCCGATCAAAAGGGGATCGGATACCCGCTTATATGCAAGAAGGGTTAGGATCAGAGGATTAAAATCCCACGGGTACTCAACTCGCCCCCACATACATACATACATATATATAATTATATACGTATAAAAAATATTATATTTAGAACTAACTAAGCAATTTTATTGAGCAAATTACACTCCAAATATGAGATCCTAAAATTTGTTTACAAGATTCATTCATAGATGTTATGATCTTATTTTTTATAAAAAAAAATTAATTGATGTAGAATATATATAAAAAAAAAAAAAGCGCAAGGCAATGCTTATAACAATTTTTATTAGTTTTGTATTCTTTTTTTCTTTTTTCTTTTGTATTCTCTTGCAAGTTTGTTTCTCGGCATGAGATTTGTTTTTGACAAAAATCTATATTGAATCTTAGATGAATCTGTAAAATATAAAATTAAATTAGTATAAATTATTTAAAAAAAAAAATAAATGAGGAGAGAAGCGAGGGGGGTACCAGCAAATCCGACCTTCTTCCACCGGGCATCCAATCATGGAATACTCATTCACATGCAAGGCAACTAAGAGCAAGAAAACAGTTTATCCGCAATATGCGGGTCAAACCAGCCAAATGCTCGACGGCCGGGTATCCGACCGTACGGAACCTTACTAAATTCTAATTAAACCACCCCAGATGTACTTTTCTTCATTAAAAGAGAAAAAAAAAAATACAGGCCCACTCCAATATCATCTGACATTTGGGCAGGCGCCTGCTGTCTTCTACATTTTTCTAACCTTTTGCTATGAGATCCTTATACTTACTTTTGAGTTTAAAAACTACCCCATTTTTGTTTAACATTAGTTTTTATCATTTTACCTTTTAAAATTACAGTTTAACTCTCAATTATTTAAAAATTTCAAAGTTTCTGAATAAATTTCACATTTTTTTACCCAGTGAACCATTTTTAAGCTATCTATAACTATAGCTTAATTTTTAGACAACTTTGCATTTTTTATTCATGAATTCACAAGTATTATATATTTATATCATTAAAATTTCATGTTTATCAAAGCTAAATCCATTTCTATTTTATCTTTTTCTTTCGTATCACTCATATTTGCTACAATGTAATTTTCGTCTTGATTTTAATATCTTGTGATTGTAAATATATATTTACTTAATTTATTATGTTTCAACTTCTAATTATTTTCTTCAATTTATGAACCAAAGTGTACTAACGCTGTCCAGAGAGTGTTGAGTTAGATGATAAAATAAGAGGGATTGTAAATAGAAGATCTTAAATTCAAAACTTCCTACTTAAAAACAATAATGAAAAAAAATGTTGTTCATTGATCAACCAAGTATAAGATTCACACAACTCATTTTAGTAGTACGTGACTACGTGTAGTATATATGATAATACAAATAATATATTAATTATTAATGATATATTGATGACATCACAAATCAACAACAACTCATCACGGTTAGTCTAATGGTTGAACTAGTAACTCTTGATCCATTAACGTTTTCGATTCATTGAGCAGGTTGGGTTTTAAAACCTTAATAGTAACCATTAAAACTGCCCATTATTGACAATGAACAGGAATGAAAAAAAATAAAGAAAGGAGGATGGAACAAGGAGCGAGAGTCGCTGGGGAGGGGGACGGCTTGATGAGAAAAGGGGAGGAAGCTGTGGTTGGCCTTCGGAAGTGGTAGGCAACTGCTTTGGCTTGTAGCAGTGGCACTGTCATTTGCTGGGAATTTTTTACCACTGCAACTGCAAGATGTTTTATGCCACGCCAAAATTTAACAATGTTAGCAATTGGTGCCAACTAATATCACACCAAAATTCAGGCTGGCATTTATGGTGGCATTGTAACACTGCCTCGGCCAATTACGGTAAGCATGAACATTATTGAATCGTGGTAATTCTACAGCAGTCAAAGATTGCTGTCTACTTACCCCAAAAAGCCAAAAAAACAAAAAGATTGCTGACTTTATTCTTGCGAAATAACAGAATGGCATTGATGATCAACTAACCGTGTTACAGGACTGGTTGTGTGACGCATAAATGTAGCAAGACCAATATAGCCATCTCGGGACAAACATTGATGATCAATGGGCATGTATGTACCTAAAAAATTTGATCAATAATAACCTCGAGAAGCTGAAATTGTAACTGGATATGACCTGATCCAAACTGTTCAAATTTCTATTTACTTTCTCTGTCCCATATATTTTGTCATGTTTGGGAATATGTACTTTTTATGCATAATACATTCCATCAAAAAGTTTTTTCTTTTGTTCCATTTTTATCCTTAATCATGTGCTGGTCAAAGTAAAAGATAAAAAGCAATCTCATCACATTTGTCTTTACGTATCATTAATGAAAGGCATAAGAGAAATTTCAGAGTATAAAATAGTTTGAAATGTCAAACTGACAAATATTTTGGGATAGCCAAAAAAGAAATGTACGACACTTTCAATGGAATGGAGGGAGTAGTTTTTATTATAAAAAGACGGGAGATCAACTAACTTCTGAATCAAATCCGGCGGTAATTAACATGGGCTAATAAATTTGATACAGAAAAGTTGGTGAGAGCAATTCTACATATTGAAGCCAGTTTGCAGGCTTAGACGAGTGGAGTGTTTTCACCAAATTATTAGGATGGAGTACTCCTTCGGGGTCATCCTGATCATCTTCACTGTAGCCCTTTGCATCTCCATATTCTTCAAATTTCTCTTCAATTTCTCCTCTGATAATCACAAGAACAAGAGAAAAAAGCTTCCTCCCCCACCAGAACCATCCCCTTTTTTAATTGTACTGAAAAATATACTGACATTCCTATTGCAATATCAAAAGAATGCATGTTTTAATCTTGAAACTGTACTCCAGGACCTTAAGAAAAAACATGGTCCTATATTCCTTGTGAGGATTTTAGGTGCTAGATCACACATAGTCATTTGTAGCCACTCCTTAGCCCGCCAAGCTCTTGTCGAGAAGAGTACCATCTTTTCCAATCGTCCAACACCAAATCGACCCAAAGTACACAAAATCATAAGCAGTAGCAACGGCACCACATGGCACCTCCTTCGTCGCAACCTCAGCTCAGAAATGTTCGGTGCATCCTGCATCAGGGCCTACTCTGATACCCGGCTACACGTCCTTGGCAATCTGGTTGAAAAACTCGTTAGCCAATCAAACCAGCCCATCAATGTGATGGAAAATCTGAGGTTTTCCGTGTTTAGTTTGCTTGTAATTATGTGTTTTGGTGATCACAAGCTCGACGAGGACAAAGTTAAAGAATTCGAGAGTGTGCAACTTCTACTGTTGGTTAGACATGTTTGGCTAAATTTGTTCGACTTCTGGCGCGGACTCAGGAAAATATTGTTCGGCAAGCAATTGGAAGAGTTCAACCGAGCTCGGAGAGATCAAGAAAACATGTTTTTACCACTTATTAGAGCTCGAAGAATGGCCAAACAAGGACCAAATGAAGATGACCAAGATCAACCTCGGGCATATGTGGATACTTTGTTTGATCTTCAACTGCCTGATGAGAAGAGGGCTTTCACTGATAAGGAAATAGTGAGCCTATGCGGAGAGTTCCTGAATGCGGGCACTGATACTATTGCCGCAGCATTGGAGTGGATCATGGCCAACTTAGTGAAAAATCCTGAGATTCAAGACAAGCTCTATCAAGAGATAGCAGGAGTTGTTGGAGAGCCGCCACAACTTCTGAAACCATCCTCATTGGTCAATGCTGGAGTGGTGAAAGAGAAAGATTTGGAGAAGATGCCCTACTTAAAAGCAACAATTTTAGAAGGTTTAAGGCGTCATCCTCCGGGGCACTTTGTTTTACCCCATTGGGTGACAGAAGATGTTGAGTTAGACAACTACACAATCCCAAAAAATGCTTCCGTGAATTTCATGCTAGCTGAAATCAGTCGGGACCCGATGGTATGGGAAAACCCTATGGAATTCCAGCCAGAGAGGTTCTTGTCAACCAGCTTTGCTGCTGCCCATGATAACGAGCTTGATAGCCCTCAAATGTTGGACATGATCAAGGGGAATAGAGAAATGAAGATGATGCCATTTGGAGCTGGAAGAAGAATGTGTCCAGGCTCCAAGTTTTCACTGCATCATTTGGAGTACTTTGTGGCCAATTTGGTTTGGTACTTTAACTGGAAAGCTGTTGATGGGATTGGTGTCGATCTATCAGAGAAGCATACTTTCACTGTTGTCATGAAGAATCCACTCCGGGCTCATATCTTTCCCAGAGCTAAATCAGTTTGATCTGCATCGATCTTTGCTTGTACACGCCATGCATTGTCTTGTTCTAAAGTTTCGCATTTCTCTCATTATTTCTCGTTTGCATCATTAAACTATAGTATCACCTTGTTCTTTAAATTGCTCTTATAAAAGGGATTTACCACAATAGTATCAACTTGTTTGTGCTACGATCCAGCTTGTGTAATAACACAAGTTATTTGAAAATGATGCAGTAGCGGAAGCGTAGGAAATGAAGGGATTTCACAAGCACCCTCTCAACCAGAATCGTTACTCGAACGAGACGCAGCCATGAATCATAAACTCATGAAAATGAGAGAAAACTCTCACAATTGATAAACAGCAACCAACAATATATTTATTTTGGAGGAAAAAGTCTTGTATTGTCTAGTTACAAAAGTCCTAACTACGTCAATTTATAGATTACAATAAGTCCTATTTTAAAAAGGAAACAAACACCACTAAAACCCTAATAAACAGTGCTACGTTATTTGGCTGGGATGACCTCCGACGATGTTTGGTCATATGTTGAGTTCAATAATCACCATCCATCTTAGTAGCTCTGCAAGCCAAATAGGAACCAGAATGTGGCAGGCCATATGACGAGTACCATGCCGAGTGCCCGACTCGACTTGAATCAGCTCCATTCCTGTTAACCTTTCCTCTATCGACACCACACCAAGAACAGTAATAAAGATTAAAGCAAATAAACTACAACTAAGAATACTACTAAAATACTACGACTAGCTACCAACTTTATTTACATCTAATTAACTCTTGGGTAGCCCTAACGATATGGAACAATGGATTGAAGAACTAAGGGTTCCTTAAACCGTATCAGAAAACCTACCACCAATATTAAGGAAGGGTACAATAAAGGAAGAAGAATCATACAAATGAAAAGATACAAAAAAAAATGTACAGTCTCAATCAATTAAACCTACGTCGAAAACTATTATCATTATTAAGATGATAACAAAGTAAAAGGAATTATTCCAAAAATCCCAAAACAGAAAAGAAACGTAACAAGAAAGGACTCAGTATGTACATGGAGGATTCCCTAGCTAATTGAACACTCTGTGTGCGATGTCTTTTTTGGTGCTGCTTGGTGCATTCCATATCCTCTGTACAGACAAATTTTCTTCACGTGGAGCCATTAAATGTACAAATTTTGAAAGAAAATGGCTGCTCAAACTTGATGACCATAATGGGCTCCATGCATTTGCATTCCATTCAGATTACGTGCCCACATGATTCGTGCAGAAAAATGCATGTATCTCGAATTTTGGCAAGAATGGCAAGGGTGAGAACTTTTCATAGTTCACAATAATTTGACATGCATAGTACTATCATTGATTGAAATGTACTGTATGCGCTGCAAATTTTCGTCAAAAATCTCAGCAGATGACAGAGGCATGTATCTTCTAACGGTTCGTTTTATTATGCATTGAGCTGTCATGAAATGGACTAGGAGAGTGGAGTGCAGTTCAGCAATCAAATTGAATTGCTATTTTTAGGATTGTTTGTAGCAAAATATGATGTAGCAATTTGACGTACGTTAAGTAAAATGATAATTAAAAAATGTGTTCGTAGAAAATGTAAAACATTTTTTTGACAGAAAATCACAATCCAAATAAGGCCTTATAAGTTGTCTAATCTTTTCTCGTGCTTCGTTCCCTGCTGGTTTGTGTATATCCATAACCATAGCTATTTACTTTGTATAATAGTTGAGATGATCTGCAATGAGCTTTTACGCACAGGCTGTTTGATAATTTTTATTATCCTATTTTATTTTATTTATCTCAGTAATTTTTTCACAGACCAAAGAAAATCAAACAATAGCTAGAGATTTGTTTTCCTTTTCAAACTATTTATGAAAGATAATGGTGTTTAGAATAAATTCTGGTTTGGACCTTTAAAGATAGATGCACTTTCATTTTAGGTCGTCTTAAACTTCACTTTCGAGCATTATGCTTTCTTAAAATATGAAATTCATCTCACTTATTTTTAATCCATCCTATTTAGTCTTTCAACATCATATTTGAATACGTTATCCCCTTAAGTATGGATTTCATCTTATTTTAATCCTTAAATTTTGAGCATCACTTCATTTGTCTAATATTTCGTTAATTAATTTTGACAACATACATCCTTGTCAGCCTGTGTGTTAAGGGTGTGCAATTAATTGCCCCCCTCAACCTGGCAAATTTTAAGAAATAAATTGTGTCAATTTTAGAAAATTCCTTTTCCCCTTATTATTGCCATCCCTCAATTTTATAAAAAAAAAAATATTCTTTTCTTTTTAATATTGCCCCTATGTTATGAAAAATCCTTATCTCCCTTAACATTACCTTCCTAAACAACCAACCAACCAATTTCTTTGAGACGTGTCTCCTATGATACAATATTATTGTTTTAGAGCTCTTAAAGCACAAAATATTATTGCTTCTTAGACAAGAAATAACTTTACAACCAATTAAAAAAGCTCATAATGCAAGCATGATCTTAAATCAAATTTATCTTTGCATGCATAATAATGACATCATCTTAAATCTCCAATACTGCACTAGCCATATATTCTACCTCAACCGCTGCTCGTCGCTCATACCATCTGTTGTTTTTTTTTTTTTTTCGTATTTGAAGAAGTTCCAATTTGGTTGAAATCTGGATTAAGGTTATACTCTTGGCGTCAGCAATGCAAATCAAAATGAGTTACATAGTTCTGACATTTGCAAGTTCACACGAGTAAGAAGTTGAAACTTTCCAGATCAGGCAGGGAAAACGGGGCGGGGGACACAGGGAAAGGGTGAGAAATAGGAAGGAGAACGGGACAAAAGGAGGAGTTGGCCATAGCCGTGTCGATGGCGGAGTTCGAGCCGGTGATGGTGGCGGCGTTGCCGCGCGAGCCGGTGTGCTCGTCACCTCGTTGTCTTCATCATATTGTTCTCCATGTTTTGAGTTTAATTTTGATTATCTTTTTAAACAAAACATAATTTATGTTTGTGTTTTAATTGTGTATGATGCGCTGGAACCTGCCAATCTGGGACTTCGGGTATGGACGGTCAGTAGTCTTGCCACATGTAATTAGGAAGAGATGGGACTTAATTTCTCGGTGTAACTCCGCTGCTTAAGTGAGTAAGAGCACAAAGCAAAATGAAAGTAAATAGTCAAAAGAAATACAACCTGTTCCATTTTGATAGTTTTAGTTTTTTTTTTTCACACAGTTTAAGAAAAAGTAGTTAACTTTGTTGGAACAATAAATTTATATTGCTATTTTTCTAAATTACCCTTACATTAAATAGAGTATAATTTTATATTAATTATTTATGAAAACTTGAATTGATGATCAAGAAAGAATCAATCCTCATTTTACATTATTATTTCACATTTTCTCTTGAAAGAATAACAAAGCTGGCTTTTCATATATCAATATGTTTTGAAAAATCTAAATGTATTAAATGGGGTAATTTAACAATCTATATTAAATAAAGTAGTTTATACTAATAACAGCATACATTGAATAAGGACATTTTAGATAAATTAAAATATAACTACATTTTTCAATTGGAAAGTAGACTACAATTTGGGACAGACGAAAAAGGAAAATGGACTATTAAAGTGGGACGGAGGAAGTAAAGAATAGTAGTGTGTGTTTCTTAGGAGTTGTGAGGAGTATTTATATTAGGGATAATTGCAGAAACCTCCCCTGAGATTTCTGACACGTGCACTGACTTCTCTTGTGGTTTGAAAAATTGCACTGACCTCCCCTAAACTTACTAATCCTTTGCAAATTCAGTCCAAACGATTAAAATATTGTTTTAGGGAGTGAAATTAGAATTTTGTACCAGATTTGCCCTTTGTGCTACATGTCCAATGAATGACAAAGTACTACAAATCAATTAACAATTAATAAACTTTAAGGGATATAGTTTATGAGCAAATACACATTACCCATTTAAAGTACCGGCTCTTTATGGATATTTTATTTTCAAACATTTAATTTATGATAAATATATCAATGTTTGTAAGTAAAATTCAACAAGTATTACAGTAATATTCTTCCAAAAAGGAAATCGGTAGGTTATCTATTTAATATAAATTAAATGTTTAAAATAAAAAAAAAAAAAGAAATGGCCCATAAAGTATTAATTCTTTATGGCTTTCATCCATTAGATAAGTAAAGTATTGGCTCTTTATGAGCATTTTATTCCAAATCATTTAATTTATGTTAAATACATAAATATTTGTAAGTAAAATTGAAAAAGTGTTACATTAATATTTTTACGGAAGGGAAACTAGTAGGTTTTGTATTTAACAAAAATTAAATATTTGAGAGTAAATACAAATCTTTGTACTCTCAAATATTTAATTTTTGTTAAATACAAAACCTAGCGATTTTCCTTCTGAAAAAATATTAATGTAACACCTTACTTTTTTATGTAAGAGAGAGGAAGGGGAGCAAACCCTAACATCACATCTTGGGAATAATCGGTGTTATTAGAGAAAGTACATTATCAAAAGGAATAATGAACAGTGCATGTTTTTGCGAGTTGTGAGGACGATTTATACTAATAGGTAAGAGAGGAGAAGGGGGACCAAACCTGACATCACAGTTTGGGATAATTAATGGTGTCAGGGCTGATACAAATTGTCAGTAAGGGGGACGCGACGCCTAATAGAGGGCCACATCACGGAATCTTCCCAAGGCGACGCTCTTGATAATAGCTGCTCCATAGCAACAGGGAAATTAGCAGGTCAAAAAGAGGGCAACCAGTTGTAACGTAGCAAGGCGGGTCGGCGACAGGGCACCCACAAATTGCATGTTAACATGCAGCTAATTCTCTCGATATCTTTGGTCCATGACAAGCACCGGCTTGGTACTGAATCAGCCACTCCTCTACAACTACACATTTCGCCTAACATGATCCTCCATAAGTTTAAATGAGAATTCTCCAATGGAACTGCAGCAAGAAGTTGAAAGTTGAAATCTTAATTTCAACATCAAAAATTTATTCTAACCCATAGCTTTTTTTTTTTTTTTTTTTTTTGGCCTCACACCCTTTTGTGAAGAATGTTTGAATCATAGCTACAACTAGGGCTGCAAACGAATCGAGCCGCTCGCGAGCGGCTCGAGTCAAGCTCGAGTCGAGCTCGATATTAATCGAACTCGAGTTGAGCTCGAGCCGGCTCGAGTCAAACTCAAGCTCGAACTCGAGCTCAGAATATTAAGCTCGTTAGCTCGCGAGCTTGAGTATATATATATTTTTTTTTATTTTTATTTTTATTTAATAATAAAATTACGTATATTATATATTTTTTTATTTTTATTTTCATAGTAAAATTACGTATATATCCTTAATATTTTATTATTTATTAAGAAAAAAATATTATTTTATTTATTTTTTTAAAAATAAATTAATTATTTTTTATTTTTTCGAGCTCTTGATTCGAGTCGGGCTCGAGCTTGAAAATTGCCGGCTCGTCGAGCTCGAGTTTGGTAAAATTTAGTCGAGACTCGGCCTGATTAGCTCAAAACTCGACTCGACTCGGCTCGTTTGCGGCCCTAGTTACAACAGAGATAATATTGTTGTCATTACATTCAAAGATGCATAAGATATGCTCAATAGCAATTTCAGTTTCACGAAATAACTACCAGCTAAACTATCTCAAGTTTAAATTGTTAAAAAAAACGCTCACACAAATAGTCCCAAAACTATAATTTAACCTCTAATGAGAAAGATGAGTTGAGTGGTACGATGAAAAAAAATATAAATGAGAGATCCGAATTCAATATCTCCCACTTATCAAAAATTAAAAAAAAAATTAACCAAAAACTCTCTTTGGGATTGGGACCCGTGCTGCTTCAAGTTTTTGATATCTGGGACATCATGGGCGGCAGGGAAATAAAGATGATGATATTAATTGTGAAAGCTATTGATGTAGGTGGTGTTGGGCTACTATATTAATTGTATTGGGCTCCTAATACTTGAAATGTTTAAGGAGACAATAATAATAATACTATAATAAGGAAAGTGGAACGTACCACGGATGATGGAGTGAATGCAAAGTGGGGCAATATAAAGTTATAAACAACACAAACATTCTTTGCGTGTAGTATATTTTGTGTTGTACTTCATAGAAAAATTAGATTATTAGAACCTGGTAGGGAAATCTCAATTTTATATTATCCAACCATTGCAAATCAAAGTTTATTAGCAATGAGAGTTGTGAAAAAAATCATTTGAAGATCCTTATGTATTAATTTGATGGTGGCAGGAAAAGCCATCCATCCAGTTTAGTTGTATTTATCTCGAATATTAATCACCTTTTTATATGTTATGCACTTGTCATCATTTGTAGTAGGTTTGCAAACGAATCAAGACACGAGCGAGCGGATCGAGTCGAGTTCGATCTGGTCAAATCGAACTTGATTTCAAAAATATTAAACTCGTTAGCTTGCGAGCTAGAGTATATATATGTATTTTTTTTATTTTTTTATTTTAATAGTAAAATTACATATATATTTCTAATATTTTATTATTTATTAAGAAAAATATTATTTTATTTATTTTTTGCAAAATAAAATAATAATTTTTTTTTGAGCTCAAGCTCGAGCTTTATTTTTGGCAGTTCTTCGAACTCGAGTTTGATAAAACTAAGTCAAGGTTCAGTACGATTAGGTCAAAACTCGACTCAATTCGATTCGTTTGCAGTCCTAATTTGTAGTTAGGATCTTGTTAATCTGTGTTATTGTCAAGGTATTGGAGTGCTGCATGCACAATCTTTTTTTATGACAATTTGGATGCTTTCTTCTTCCCAGCCCCTAGTGGCTAATTTCTCTAAATATTGTCAAAACAAAAAAAAAAAAAAGGCGTCGCAAAAATGAGGGAAGTAGGGAGAGTTTTCTGGTTATAGCAACGGAATTTTTTTTCCTTTTTTATAAACATGCCAACCAAATTGCTAGTAGTTTGAGTGTTGATTTGCATGGCTAATACCCAAACAATAGAACCTTTAGGCCCTGTTGGACAATAAAGGAAAGAGGGAGTGATTTCTTGAAAATCCTAATTTTTTTCTTTATTTGGTCAACAGAGGAAAATAGTAGGGAAAATGAAAATGATTCTTAATATAACAGAGTACTTCCTTGAAGACCAACAATCATCCAATATCAACGTAGGGATGTTAACGAATCTAGTCCATTTTCCTAGACTCCGAACGGAGAGTAGGTTTCTTATTCGCATCTAACCTAAATCCATTTTATCTGTAATATAAAATGAATTTATATATTTCAGCCCGTTTTGGACTCAAATCCAATTAATATAAATAATTTCATGAAAAATTATATATGAGCATCTACATATTCATTAAAATATGTTACTAAACCTCTTGTTTTATACACACCAAAAAAAAAAAGATTTTCTATATATCAAATAGTTGTTAGAATTGTCTCATTGCATTGTTAATATTGTGTTGATAAATTTTATGTAAGAATAGAAATTTTAAATTTATTGGAAAATAATTTTATTAAATTAATTTCAAAATTCAGATACATTCGACCCAAATTTGAATCCGATCAGACCTAGTATGAAACCTATCTGTATCCGAATCCGGATCCAGATCCGGATTTGGATCATTTTATTGTATATTACATCTAGGTCTAAAATTACCAGTTCTTCCCAGATCCAATCCATTAATTGTTACCCCTCTATTGGATGTTAAACGAAAATCCATTCTCTTCAAAACTACCCGATTAGAATTTGTTCAAATTGAAACCAGACCATGAATCCCAAGTTAAAAGCACATCGCTCTGATCAGCTCAGTTTTTAGTTAATAGCTATGGTTTTGCACAAATTCAATAGCACAGTGAAAGTCAAAATACTCAAAGGAAATACACCTAGTCCCTGTAGAAAACAAAGCTAAGCACAAAAGGCACCAACAATTCCCAATGGCACATTTCCAGGCAGACCTCCAATGGACGGGAGCTGCTTCTGCTCAGTTCAAATATAGAATAGTCTGAAGTTAGCGACAGAGACAAAATACAGTGATGAAGGTAATAAATCAGAAACGGAACAAACGCACCTAAGTTCTTGGATCACGAGTAAAAAAGCTTATATCAGCAAGAATCAATGTACTTAACGAGAACAAAATACCAAATACTGCAACAGGGCACCAGTTACCACATAAGCAAGTACAAAGGAAAGTACAATATCTTAAGAGGCCTCTGGAGCAGGTTGGGTTAATCCAGACTTGACTAGCAATTTATTAAGTGCTTCTGGTGAGTAGACCTGGTACTTGACTTTTCCATCCACGCTGAATACCTCTGCAAGCTCAAGCTTCTCTGAAGTGAGACTAGTGCTATCCATAGTCTTACTGAGCACCTTAAGTGCAAGTTGAACTGCCTCCTCTCTAGTGATATCATCCTTGTAGTCCTGCTTCAGCATCGATTGTGCTGCCTGGTTGTTCGCTCCGATTGCTGCTGCTTTCCAACCACCATAATTTCCACTTGGGTCACTCATGTAGAGCTGGAAACCATAGTTTTTATCCCAGCCTGCAAACAGAAACGAAACACCAAATGGACGGAGACCACCAAATTGTGTGTACCCCTGCTTGGTGTCACATAGAGACTGAACCAACTGTTCCACAGGCATTGGTTCTTGGTAAGCGTAAGTATAGCGCTGAGCTTGAACCCTGGCCGTGTTAATTAGGATGTTGGCATCAGACATTATTCCAGCCACAGCACATGCTACGTGGTCATCAATCTTGTACATCTTTTCAGTGGATGTTGATGTTTGAAGAAGCTTTGATGTGACTTTCTTTTCACCTACCAGCACAACCCCATCTTTAGACAAGATTCCAATTGCACTACCCGCATTTCCAATGGCTTCCATTGCATACTCGACCTGATAGAGACGACCTTCTGGGGAGAAGATAGTTGTGCGGCTATCATACCTTCGTGACATTTTTTTTCTCTATAGTAAACACGTAAGATAGTGAGCACAAAAGGAAAGTGTAATTTACAAATCCAAATAATACTTTTGCGCAAGCCACTTAAAAATCAACAAGCATAAAGCAAACTAAAAGTAGTAATAGCAAAGATCAAAATCAATTAAACACTTCGGTGGAATATTTTAGTCTCTATCGCTCAGCCAGGAATCATGCTACAGACTGAGAAACATGTGGTGATGTTTCTACAACATACAAAGATTAATAACTAAAACTTTGGTTGCATTTTGTTTGTACTTTTGGGTAAGATCAACATTCCTAGATCGCCAAATAAATAAAAAAAGGCATAAATATGTTTTGAGAAAAATAAATATTGAATACGATCAAAATGCTAGGAGCACTGGAATATAAACCCAATTACTCTATCCTCAAATGGTTCTCTAAGACAATTTGATTTTGTTATGGAAAATATTTTGGTGCTCCAAAAGGTGCATATGGATCTATATGTTCAGTTCAAAGCATTTTCCCGAACATGACACCTATGTGTACACAAGCACTAATGTACTTGTTCCCCAAAGGAACACTGAAAAGAATCATGCGGTGGACTTCCAAATAGATTTTCAGGATTATGAATAATCTTCTAAAGCTTCTAAGGTTGCTAGTCCTCTTTTACTGTATTTTTCTGGATCTCCAACATTCTATTGATTCCAACATCCATAGCATGATAAATATGGCATACAGCTGACTTCCAATACAACGTAGGGTGATGGGTAGACAACCAGGCCACTAACTGTTATTAGCTATTTCTATTTCTGACGTTCTCCCACCAGTGCACAATTTCAAATGGAATCCAAAAGCAATAAAATCACTTGGAGCACCCAAAACCAGTTGCCTTCTTTATTGGGTTTCAGTTGGTGATCCAAAAAAGAAGTACAAGAGCACAGGCAACCTTTAGATCCAACGGAGAAGTCACTAAATTAATTGATCACCATCATCTCATTTACTGGGTCTCAAATTAATCCAAAGAATAGATTTTGTCCCAGAAGACTTTAGTTTTGGAGGACTGAACCTTAGTTCCCCTTTTGCTCCAAATCAAATGACTAAACAAGCTAACCAATCAATATGCCCATAAGAATGACCACAAGACCACCACCAAAGGATGAACAAAGTTCAATTACTAAATTGGCAAACGATAAAGATCTCAAGAACGACAACAATATTTCGTGAAAAATTCATAGAATGTTTTAGCAATTGACCCTAAAAGAAGTGGATACAACTAACAAAATGAGCTCAATGAACATAATGAGCTCCAAAACCAAGTCTTTCTACACCAAAAAATATTCTCATGCTTCTGAAGTAGAAAAGTTTCTACACAGGAAAGCATTCTCCCCTGCAACCTCAAACAAGGAACTTCAACAATACCTAATTGTGTCAACACTAATCTTCAAAAACCTTAATAATATGTTAACATTGAGCAAAATACTCAATTTAATATCTAAATTAAATAAAATAACCTTGGAGTTCCTGAATTAGCTAATTTTAGTAGAACATCTCCCCTTTAACTTCTTCTTTTCCCTTTTTTATCTTTTTTTTCCTTTTGTATCTTTAGGAAAGATAGAAACCCAATCAGGGCCAATGTGGAATCTTGTCACATTCATAAACCCTTCTAAACCAACAAAATCAACCCACAACTTCGACAACCCAAAAAAAACGCTGAAAATCAATCTATTCAACAAAAAAAATCCCAAAAAATTGTAGAATTTACCTGGTGAAGATTAGGGCCAAAACTGAAAAAGGGACTTGCTTGCCGGGATTTACTGTCAGCCTGCAAACGATCAAACCAACGAATCAATCAATTTTCCTGTTAAACTCCAAGAAATAAATCAACAAAGATCCCAGTAAAATTGAAGCTTTTTCTCGCCGGAATCTGTAAAATTCCGGGATTACCAAGAAGACCCAGTTGACGGCCGACTTAGAAGAGACCGACGAGACAGCAAATACTAGAAACCAATAAGTAATCTGCGAGTATATGTATATTAGCAGTCGTAAATATACCTGAACGGAGATCGGGGAGTTGAAGAACGGAGTAGGTGCCTAGCTTTGGGTTGGGATGGGGTTTATAATATCTACTGCTATTTTCTCTTCAGCTGTCTTTCGGCCCAAGCCAAGGCAATATGCTTCAATTATTTCAATTTTTATATTTTATTTATTTATTTACTAAAAAAAATTAAATTTAAAATATGTTTGCTATTTTATTCAGACCCTTCATTTAGCTACATATTTTAAATCCCACCTCCCTTTTATTTTTCACTTTCCAATGGAAATTTGAAATTTATTTTATGTCCACTTTTTCTTTGTTGTAGTTTGCTTCAATTGAAATTCTTGATAATAAAGACTGATTTTAAAACTTTTGGCATTATTGGCACGATCTTTTTTTTTTTTGATCATTTTTTGCTCGCTATTTTGGTTGAATAGATGTGTGTTATATTAATTATTTTATTTCCATCACAATTACAATTTTCAATCATTTTTTAGTGATCCCAACATGAGGGTTGCATATGACTCGAGTTACTTCTGAGCCGATCATGAGCAGTTTGAGTCAAAACTCGACTCGAATTCAGTTAACATCAATCTCCAGTTGAGTTTGAGTTGACGAAGTCAAGTTCAAGATCAAAGATATTGAGGTCATTAGCTTGCGAGTCAACTCGATTTTATATATATATTTTTTATTTTCTTATTCCAATAGTGCAATTGCACACACACACACATATTCCTAATATTTTATTATTTGTTAAGAAAAATTACTATTTTGTTCATTTTAAAAAATAAAATAATTATATTTTTTAAACTCGAGCTCGATTCGACTTGACTCGAATTTGAGATCAAGCTTGAGTTTGAACTTTATATTAAGAGCTCGTCGAACTCAAGTTCGAGTTCAAGTTTTGGTAAATTTAATTTGAGACTCGACTCGATTAAGTCAAAATTTCGACTCAATTTAATTCGTTTGCAGGCTTAATCCCAACAATATGTTTATCTCATATATATCACATCACAAAAAGTGCTATAGTAATTATTTTAAATAATATTTCAAAAAATCTACTATCCAAACACACAAGAGTCTCGTGTAATTAGTAAGTAGCTTCTACTAATTTATTTCTGCAAGCCATGGATCTTATCACTATGAAGTTATGAATCTTATCATCTTTTTCAATGACACTCCAAGCCCAGCTTGCATGTTTATGTTATATACATGACTAAAGTTGGGATTTTTATTTTAAATTTTTACAAGGTTGTTCTTGCATTCTATTCTTTAAACTTCTAAAATTTCTCGGGTGCTAAAATCAGAAAATAGAAATGCTTGCCAAATCGTGATTGAGCACACAATTGATTGTAAAGATTCTTATTTTCACGTCAACAAAGAAAAGATCATTTTCATTACCAAAGATGGATCCATGGATTCCTTCTAGTATAGATGAGTTGAAGGTAAATTTTGGTTGTGCAATATTTATGGACTTGCAGGCAGCTGGAGTAGGGTTGGTTACAATACAAGGGACCACAATGGCGAATTCATGCTTGGGATTTTGCAGCCCGACGTAGCAGATATAATGACAGCTGCAGAAGGCATTGGTCTGGCTTCCAGATTTCAGCAGAAAATTTTAATTTGCTGAAGAAAGATTCGAGGGAGATGATTCAGACATTGGAAATTTGATTAATGATGCCAACCAAACACCTTCAAGTCAAGAAAGATTCAATGGATTGATAGGGATGCTAATCAAGTGGCTGCTTATTGTTTGGAACATGAAATGATATTATGACCTGAAAAGGGAATTGAAAAACATTAAAAGGAGAGGAAGATCCGATATTTCTCCCTGCACCCTTTCTTTCTTCTGTGTATTACAACAAGGTTTGCCATTGAAGCGAATATAATTTAACCAAACTGGTAATCAGACTGAGCAAAAAGGGGTACAATTTATTAGCAACTCAATCGTTCAGAATTAGTAAGCCACTCCTGTGTAGCAACCAAGTCAGGAAGAACTGTAGCACCGGATTTCCGCCAATTCTCAGCATCAGGTGTCTTGAATCTATCTAATAGCAGCGCATGCATTCCCGCACTCTTTGCAGGTAAGTAGTCCTTACGCATGCTGTCTCCAATATGGAGAGCCTCTTCCGGTGGGATGTTTCCAGCCTTTTCCAAGGCAATCTCATATATCCTCGGATCTGGCTTCTCCGCACCTACAAGACCAGAGAATACACCGAAATCCCACTCTGATCCCTGAAACCAATATATTGTTTGAAAAATGGTTCATAATTCAGTAATGAGTATCAGAGCTCAGAAGGCTTGATCAATAAAGATTGTAAGCTTTTTACGAGACCTAATAGGAAATACCTGATTCAGGCCCAATGCAGGAAGGATTACATCCTGATACCTGTACTCCGCATTGCTAACAAGCCCAACTTTAAGCCCCTTTTTTCGAAGCCATCTAAGGAAAGGTTGAGAATCTGGAAAGATACTGTAAGGTGCAGAGGAACCAAATGAAGCATAGATGCGCTTAAAGACTCTCTCAAATGTCTCCTCGTCATAGTCGTATCCAGCCTGCAGACAACAGATTATCTAGTTTACAAGAACAATCATGCCTATTCACATAATAATTATTACAATCGTGTTTCCAGATCCAGCCGCTAAAAATTTGTTTTCTATTCAGCCACCTTGTGCCAAATGTAGCAGTCTGAAAAACAAAGTGAAGTATTCAGCTGTGTTTATCATGTTATTCACTTATTCTCCATGGCAAAGTGAGCATGCATGTATTGTCTTATTTGAAAACACTGCAAAAAAAGAAACCTATACGTGACAGTAGTCATAACTACACAATCCATGCTCCTGCATATCGTTATACCTTAACAAAAGAGTCTCTCACACAACTCTTCCACCAAACTATGTTTGGGATTTTTTCTGCAAATCCAAAACATGGATGTTTCTTTGCCATGTCAGTATATGCAAGCTTAAAGCCCTCATGAACTCGTTTGTAGTCAGGACATGGCAAACCAACAGCTTTAGCTGCCATGCAGTAGTAATCACCAAGCTCGCCCTTATATGCTATCAGTGTACCAGTAACATCAAGTGTGACACAGCGCAACTTTGCTAGCGTAGACATTGTATAGAGGACTGAATCACAGGTCTGTGCTTTCGCAATTCAGAGCTTTACTTCAGAAGTTTTGTATCTAATTTTATCAGAATTCAGCAGGATAATGAAGCTATCGCTTGAACTGCACATTAACAGCTTCCTGGACACATCAAAAACCTGCATCAGAGAATGAGATTGAGCTATTGATTCAGCCAGCCCATATGAGATTCATTACATTTCACTTCCACTGACCTGTTGCTATATATATCTTAAAATTGTTTTATTAGTAAGATCTTGCAAAATGTTTCACCAGAAACTTAAAATGATTGATCTCTAAGCAATTATTTTCATCAGTTTGTCAAGCGGGTAAACCAAAAACTGGGACCTACAAACTAGAGCACCAAAATTGTCCTTTTCAAGAAGCTATATCCAATAACTTGAACCAGTGCACAACGCTAGATACTGAGAATTCAGGCTTAAGGCACCATTGGAAGGAAAACGCAGCAGGGGAGACAAATATGTGCGAGTTACTCTGAAAACTAAGAACATGAAATCCTTGCAGACTTAGATAGGATCTAGGGATTTGTAAAAGTTTGGAACATCCATCAATTGAAAGTGCAGACTTAGATTGTTGTAGGCGTTTATCACTTTTTTTTTTTTTGATAATAGGCGTTTATCACTTTTAAAACTTTGTACACCTAAACTTTTGCTCTACAGCTTCGCATTTGGGCTTTCCCAATTGTAGGTGGTATCGCTTAGATAGATACCGTTCTTGTTATTGCTTCTACATCAAAACAAACACCAAAAACCATTTACATCAGCGCACCACGTTTCAGAGATAACTTGAAATAAGAGCTAAATGACACATACTCTACATACATCAGCCTAACCCCAGACAGAATTGTATTTATAAGAAGAAAGGATTAAGTCTAAAAAATAATATTATATGCAATTTATTTGAGACATAATGCAGCAGAAGTAGCCCCATTTTTAATACCTAAAAATATTCAAACGACACAAAATGGAACACTGAAACTACAAAATCGCATTTTAAGCTTCTGCCTGCAGAAATAAAACACAATTAACCAGAAACAATCAGCTTTTTTTTTTGTCCCTCAAAGACATCAACTCATCTTTAATCCCAATCAATTAACCGCTCCCTAGTGAAACAAGGGGGAAAAGAAATCAACTTTGGAGGTTGATATAATCATCCCAATTTCCAAGTAAAATCCAAACCTGGACAAACACAAGGACAAAATCCCAGATTTTTACTTTCATTTCTTTCCTTGACCAAACAAATTCCACGCTAAAATGAATAAAAAACCATACAAGCAGCAGCAGCAGAAAGATTAAAGACTCTTGAGAAACCCAAGATAAAAGAAGTACCAACCCAAAGCAAAAATCTTTGACTTCATTGAACTAAATCACCCAACACCTCCAAGAAATGCAGTCACTTCAATAGAAAATTCTACCTTGAATTAGCTCAAATTTTTATACATTCCACAACCAAACAGCATTGGGAAAGATCAAATTTTTTCTCAGACCCATTTGAGAATAAAGGGATTAAAAGCATACCCAGATGAGAATAAGCCGAAAGGAGTCTTGGTTGCTTCACAAAATTGCCATGATTCGATTTGAGTCAGCAACTTGGAGAAGGAGGAGTATCTCCTTTAAAATGCTGATTTTGGTAAACACATAGCCAAAACTGCTTTAAAAAATTTATCTTTTCTTCCTTCCCACGTACTGTATTTAGTACCCTTTTCTTTTTGTTCTGGATTTTGCAGCTACTTATAACTAAGGTGGGAAACTTTTTTGCCTTTGGGGTCCCCATAGTTTGCTTAAATGTTTTGGACGGGAACAATTTATTTTCATGCTGGTCTTTCTTGTCCCTTCCCCAACAATTTCTTCTAAAAATTGCTATTTTGTTTCATTGTTGTTTGATTCTCTTCTTTTGGTTCTTATTTTAACATTTTTAACTACTACTTTCAATACTATCACATGGCAAGAAATTATAGTTACATTATCAATTAGTAGAAACTCAATTAGATTGAAAAAAAAATATCATTTGTGATATCACTAATCTTTTTTTTTTTTTTGCATATATGATAATTGGATTAATTTTGTACTAGTGTTGTTATTTATTGTTTAAAAATTTACTAAATGCAACTACTCATGCATTCCTAATGTTTTAATAGCTTTTATTTAGTATTATGGCCTTGTTCTTGATTGTTTTTTATTTTACAAAATCTGATTATAGATATTGAATATCAAAAATAATCAGAATCAACAAAAAGCTACATTTTTATTATTATAGATTTTAGCATTTTTAGTGATTAAAATATCTATAATTAAAATATAAAAGTAATAAAAAATATTATAAAAATTGATTATCTAAAATTAGAATTTATAATTAATTAAAATAATCAATCAAAAACAAACCTGGAAAAGTTGAGAAAAATAAATTGCAAAATAACGGTGGGTCGACATGGGTGTCAGTAAAGATGATAATGACTTAATGACAAATTAGGAAAAGTAAAGGGCATTGATTCAGCAATTTCTTTAAAATTTTGAAAAACCATGGATGATTTGCCAGTGGTTTTGTAGCGGCCGGGGACGTGTCATCAAAATTGCACCGCTGCGGGTTGTATGAAGGAATGAACGCACGCGCCTTTATAACTGACGGGGTCACATATAGCAATGATAAAGCTTGACTCGAGGTGGAGCAGTTTAACTATTCTGTTCAAAGTTCATTCAATTTTTTGAAAGTTCATCTATTTTTTTTTAATAATGTATATATTGTTAACGTATATAAAATTTAGAATAAATTACATATTTTATCACTCTATTTCAATTTGTTTTTTGAGCGAACTTAAGTTCGATTTCAAACATTCTATTTTTTTACACGGTCGAACTTGAGTTTTGAAATCGACAGTTCATTGAGTTCAAGTTCAAACTCCAATAATACATGTTCAAGTTCAAGTTCGACCTTTTGAAAGTTCATCCATATTTTTTTATAATATATACACTGTCAACGTATATAAAATTTAGAATAAATTACATATTTTATTACTTTATCTCAATTTGTTTCTTAAGTGAACTCAATCTCGATCTCAAACACTCCATTTTTTTACACGGTCGAATTCAAGATTTGAAATCGAGAGTTCATTGAGTTCAAGTTCAAATTCGAACTTAGATAATACACTTTGATCTCGAGCTTGAATACACTAGTATTCTAATTTGATTGAACTCGAATACACGAGTCAGATGCGACCAAACTAACACGACTTTTGCTGCACGTAGGATGTTTGGGAGGAGAGATTTGACCAGAAAAGAAAAGAAAATAACAGAGGGAATTAATTTTCCACTGGTTTTTGAGATTTTTGATATCAGAAAATAAAGGAAATTGACTGATTTGATCAGATCCTTTTTGAAGTTACATTAGAAAAGTTTTTCCCCCAATTTTGGCCTAATTTGGACGGAAAATGGAAAAGTGGCTACAAATTTTTCTCAAAATACCAATTATATCCTTAAATGGTTATTGAACAAAATTTTAATAACATATATATCCAAAATCTTTCAACTTTCTTCTTTAAATTCTCGAACGACATCAAAATCTCTTCTTTTCTTTTCCTATCCTTTCTTTTCTTTCCTAACTTAAGTTTCTTTTTTTTTTTTTCTTTTCTATCCTAAACTCCCAAACTAGCTATTAGAGTTCTTGCCATATCGCAGTCACGCGCCATAAGAGCGTCCCAATGTCTGGCAGACAATTGCACCGATAGTTTCATCGCCTAGATTTCTGAATTCCTTCCTCTGCCTGTTTTCTTAAAATCCACTGCAATTACCCCTAAGATTGTGGCACATTTGTCCAGAAAATGAATTAGGATCGTGGTACGATGAACGCTTTTAAATTTTTTTAATTCAAAACTATGCCTGACGCTGCTGTTGGTAAGCAATTAATTTCGTATTCAGAACATTTGAATTCAAGTTACCCTACTAACTAAAGCATCATTGACTGACAAATTGAAAAACCACTCTACTGTGTAAATCATCTTGTATGCCAAACGGTGTGCATTCGTTCGTTCGACAGTGATTCAATTTTCGTGGATTTTCTTAACTTGGTTTGAGAACTCGAGTCAAACTTTTGACTAAGCCGCTCGTAAGCTATTTGCGAGCGACTTGACTTGATTGCACTCCTATGCATGCGTCTCGTTCGACGGTGATTTAGTTTCTGTCGATTTTCTTGACTTGGTTAGACTTTTTTTAGATAAGTTAACATAAGAGTAGAAATAGAAATAGTATAAAAATTGCTTATTGACGAAAAAAAACTAGTATGCCATATGACATGTTATGGGTTTGTAAAGGAGTGAGCTGCATTATTCTGTTTGATATCCTTTGGCACTATCGCTATTTTCCAAAGAGTAATGAAAAAATGGTTGCAACAGCTTTCTTACATGTCATATTACAAAATAGTGTTTGGATAGTAGTTTATTTGAGATAATTTTGTGAAAAAATACTGTAACACTTTTTTGATGTAATACATGTAAGATAAAAAAAATGATTGAAAAAAGTCCACGGCTTGTGATTGAAAAATACTGTAGCACTTTTTCAAGTTCACAGTTTCAGCTTGTGTCCATGGCCAACCTCTGCATATTATTGATCTACAATATGGTACATCGGATTAACTTAACTCCACTTTCCATCATTGAACTCGTATCATTTTCTAACTTTGCATTTTAAAATCTTAATTTTGGATACTTTATGTTCTAAATTCTCAAATTTATCTCATTTAAATCAAATCAATAACAACATTAGAAAAGTTAACAGTATATGTGATTAGTGGTTACAACATACCGGTAATTGAGGTGGGTAATAGCCCACCAATTTGTTGTAGCCTTTTCTTTCCCCTTTTTTTTTTTTGGTTTTTCGAGAAATTTTTGGATTCAGCAGCTAGCAACTAAGGGAAAAAAAATATAAATGATCTGAAGTTGCGTAAAGTGTATCTAGTTTTTTTTTTAAAAAAAATTTAAAATAAATAAAATTTTTCTAGGGAATTTTAAAATAAATAACTATCATCTTGTTGTACGTTGTTCATTAACTAAATACTTGAAGAATTTTTAGTCAAGCTTGTTCAATATTTGGCCGTTTATTGGCTCAAATCACAAATGAGCTCTTCCAGTTGGGCCTTGATCATTTCCTGTCTAACCCACCAAATGGTATGCGTGCGTTTGAGCAATCGAGTCAGGATGCTAAAAAGACATGCCCAGCCCAGCCTAGCCTAACATTGACCCAACCGCCATTTCTCCATCTTCAAACTTCAAGCCGTTCCACCAAGAAAAAAGGGCGAGAAACAAAGGACCCAGAAAAGTTTCCACTTTCCTCGGTGAAGCTGCATTTCTATGCTTAACACGATTGCATTTTTACCACTTCAGGTATGGATTGAAGCCAATTATATTATAACAAACGTAGAATGAATGCAAAAGGCGACCCTTTTCTTCTTCTTCCTCCCATAAATAAAGTTCATTACTTTGAACAAGCATTTGCATACCACTTGTTCGACGAAATTCCCCAGTCAAATTTAGTGTATATGCAAGATACTTGAAAAAGCCCTTAATTCCATTAGTGGACAGTAGTGAAGAAGGATAAGCTTAATTCAATTTGGTTCACACTCTTTTTTTTTATTATTGAATTTGCTGCAGGAATGGAACCGGCTCATGATAAAGATAAATCAGAGAACGAGAAAAGTGGAGCAGAGCTAAATGGTTTGCTGGAAATTCTACCCCCAGTTGAGTTCTGTTGTGTTTATGGTTCCACTCTCCATCCAAACAATCTCGACAAGGTTTTCACTTCTTCCCTTTTCTCCACCATGTTTTGCAGCAATGATCACTTGAATACTCTTGTGCAACATTTTCAGGTTTCTTTCATTAACTTGTGTGTTTCTTTGTTTAATTTTGTTTGGTTGTGCAGAACTCGATGATAGATTGCATTATTGGTGTGTCTGATCCTGAGAAATGGCATTCTGAGGTATGCAGTTGGATTGCTTTGTGCTGCATCTTTATTTATATTGCTTTATGTCTCTCATGAACTCGGTGAACCATGCTGATTTGTCTACTCCCTGTTTTAAATGAAGAACTTGAAGATGAATAGGAATCACTATGCTTCATGGTTGGTGCACTTCGGTGGTGCAAGGCTGGTGCTACTCTTGCTTGATTTTTGACTAAGATTTACTTATTTAATTTGGTTTAAGTTGAATTATATAAATGATTTCGATCATATGATAATAGATTGCTGGCGTAGCTGATGATATTGGCGTTGGCGTGCACTTCAATCCATTTGTTTCGTTGAATGATAAGGTATCTACCATTTCAAATGAATGCGTATATTTTTCTTTTGTCCGTCGAAAACATATAGAGTGTATGGTTTTGGTTGATGATATGAGCTGGCATGTGTCTCTTTTGTGTGCTTTTAGTGCGAGGAATTGAACACACCACAACTCTGTGAAGTTCAAGTGGTTGTTGACTTACATTTACATGGGTTCTATCAATGCCTTGCGGTATATCTTTCTTGTAATTTTACCTTTAACTGATTTTGGCAGATGTATAAGTATGGAGTTGTTAGAATGGATGACTTGATTAACGACATTCTGGGATGGCAGAGATTCTACCTTTGTGGCCGCTTGCAAAAACCTGTATGTTTTATTTCAAAGTGCTCCAATTTTCAATGAATTGCTTTTTCTGGTAGGACTTGGCTTGTGAAGTTTTCATGGAAATGTTTTCCATTATACTTAAATTTAGAAAATGTCCATTTGCATTTCATCTTTAAATGCTTAATAAGTTGCACTGAAGCTTATATCACATTCGAATATATCATTTTGCTTGTAGGTAAATATCATCATGGATAGTTTGGATCTTGAAAATCTGAATCACATTAATCTGAGGGCTGCAACTTCTGCTGCTCTTCTCCTTTTGCCATCCAAGTTTACAGAGGTTTGCTGGTTTGTGATGTTTTATGTTTGATTCATAAACTTATCTTCTGTCTTCTAAAAATTGGCATGTTTTGCAGGAGGATCTATATGCCAAAATATGTAGCCTATCATATATGGGCGACTTAAGAATGCTCTTTGCTGAAGACAAAAATAAAGTAAGCTGATTGAAACTCTGGGAGATTTGCAGTAGATATGGCTTTTGGTAGCACAAGAAAAGCTCTATCTTCTCCTTCTACACGTCTTTTGTCACATGGAATTATCAACAGCTTACAGATCCTTTCTTTTCTTGTTGGTTTTATCATACAAGATGGACATGGCTTCTGTTTCTGGCACCTATTTTGACAAAGTTTAAACATATATCTTTCCTCGATTCTTAATCAAATCAATAGTTTTCTCCAATGTTTTATTTTGTGTGCTATATCACCAACTAGGTACTAGTTTAAGAAACAGCAGACTTTGGCTCTCCTGATGGCATTAAGTTGTGCACTTCTTACAATATTTTCCCCTAACAAGTAGGGCTGGATCCTGAAATCCTTGTTGGTGTTCTGAACGATCATTGGCAGCGTCCTTGGTATTTAGACCATGTAAGTCGAGTTATTAAGGGCTTCTGTGTAAGGTACCAATCATAGGAGTGGATCAAATATAGCGATTCTTATAAGCCAGTTGATACTTTATCTAGTTATAGCATCAGCTGTCAAACTGATTTAAATTTTGTCTTCAAGTGATGTTCCTTTCTTAACAGTAGGACTGATTAGACTTGACAGGCTGGGGTCCACTTGTTCTTGTGGTTGAGTTGGAGGTCAGGTTTATGCCCGCCTCCATTCCTGAAATTCTCTAAGTTCTTGAAAAAGTGCCAGAGAACCATGCCTAAAGCTCCACCATCAAAGGTGTTATTCCCTGAAATAAATTTTTAGAAATGACTTTTATATGGCATAGCTGTAAGCTTGAGAAGATTTAGGGCGATGCTGGTTCTTTTGTTTATTTGAGTATCATCATTCTATTTAACAGAAATGCCAATCTGTCCACAGGTGAAAAAGATTGTCCAAGGGCAGTTCAGTTTGTTTCATAGAATGTATAACCCTTTCCTTGAAGAATATGCAGCCAAGGACTTGTTGAGACTTTCATCTTCTGGTGATGCTCAAGTAACTATATCTCAGGTAGGTATGTCTAAATTTTTTAGCTAGCTACATGAATTTAACTCATTCTTCCAGTTCTTGTTATCTTTCAATTCAATTTTTTTTGTTAAACATTTAAACTCAACTCAATTTTCCCTCACCTATCATTTCTGTGATCAAGTTATGTCCTCTAGCTTGCCAAAAATATTGGCTTGGACAATCAGTAGTCGGGACCTCTTCACTGATTTACTTTGTAATTGAATGCTGTATGACTAGCATCATTGTGTTTTCTTTGAAAAGGTCAAATCTTATTGATGTTATCTGGCATGTAGTACACTTTTCTGTTTGTTCTTTGAAATGGAACACTTTTTGTCATCTATGTTAAGCATTCAATTTATCAAGTTTCAAATGACTGTCGACTGTCAGCTGCTTCTCACTTGTCTGAGCTTCTAAGGGAAACTTCTGATTTCTCAGATTTTCTTTATTGAGGCTATATTAGGTTTCATGTGATTTAAAGTACTCTAAGTTGGTGTACTTTTCTCTAGAGTCTGTTTACAAGATTAGTTACGTCTGTATCGGATATTCTCTACTTGTGACCAGTGAAATTTGATACTACGTAGTCTGAAAGTGCATGTTTATAGTCAAACCTGGTCTCAGAAGATCTGATATTTATTATGTATTGAATTTGAAATTCAACTTTCGCACATATGTCATGGATCCAATAGTAATAGTGTATACACTATCAGTGTATATAAGATTTACTCTTTTTCTAATATATACTTTGAACTGTTAAAATAAGGATTGTGGGTCATCTGCTGCTTCAAAACTTGTCTCTTCTCTTCCACCACCAATCAGAAGTCAAATGGGGATAAAACTTGGAGAGAAGAAAATACTGGATGAATTGGGTATGGACCTTCATTCATTCATTTGTTTAGTTGGTCTTGGTATGATGTTACTTATTTTATGGATTAATGTGTCACATGCTCTACAAGTTGTTAATTTGGACCTCCACGTGGCCTTTTGTGTATACAACTAAGGTATATGGCATTTGGTTTGTAGGTCGAGTTAAACAAGAAGTTGTAATTGGTTCAAAAGAAGAGGCTGCACAGTGTATGCAGAAGCTTCTTAGGAACAAAGTTATGATTTCAAGTGCAAGGCAGGCTGTTGCTGGCCTATTGACAGTTGGTGTATTTGGCGGAGCTCGATATGTTAGTAAAAAAATGCAGAAGGCCTGGAAATCTTAGATATAATCTCTATTCAGAGAACCAAGGAGTTGAAGGGGCTCTACCATTTGTGAAGACCTGCCCAGTCCATTTTTTATTGTCTAAGATGGTCAGGGAAGAAGAAGGAAAAGACAGAGAAAAAGAAGGCTCCCTCCTGCACCAGACTCACCAGAAGTCAAAATCCTCAAGGAGAGTGATACAAGAACATATTTCTCCTTTTGCTGAAATAGGTCCGAAGAACAATTTTGAGAGAATGATGGTCGGGAAGGGTCAACCAAAGAAAAGAAAATGTGCTTTACGTGTATGTCTTTTGTAGACGCAGATGAAGCGACGGTAAATGTGGATCAAATAGCAAGTTTTCGTCTGTGAACAGCGAACATGTTAAGCCTACGAAAATTGCTATTAGAACATGGATTTTGTACAACAGGAATTTCATTGTTAGACATGATGAAGAAGCTTTGTGGCAAATCTTGCCGATGAGCGCCCAACATTTTGTATTCCTGCCTGTGAACAAAGGCAAAAAACAGCAGGAGAAGGAATCCTTCAATCTCCAGATATCAGTTAATTGTCTCTTTACAATCAGATGTCTGCAAATAGAAGTCCTGTTTCTCTCAATTGCAAAATCCATTTCAGAGATGGTTGTCATTGCTTCTGTAATCTTAGCTTCTGTGCAAAAAGATTTACTGGAATTGTCATAGTACTTGTTGCTGCTGTGGCAACAGCCTACTTTTGTTACTCTACTAAGCTAATTTTTACCAAAGTTTATAGAGTCGGAAATCTGCATCTGCACTGAATAGTTTTGCAGCATCGGATTGTAGAATAATGCACGATCCTATCAAAAAAAAAAAAAAATGCAGAGATGCAACATTTAGTATGGGGAGAAGAACACATTTACACCATTATCCTCTTTTTCATTGGAAAATATTTCAAATCAATGAATGAAATTCTCACCATGATCCTCTCTTTTATATGATCACCATTCTAACTGAAATTCTATCCGTTCTTGTTTGTATTCACAAAAACGTTACATTATTTTTTCCCCTAGATTGTTTTGTGTCAGCTACTACTCTTCCATTAATTATCTCAAGTCATCCTAATTTTTCGTGGTTACTCACTTCTGATTTTTCTTTTCTTGCCACTTCAAACATATTTCAGAATACCCTTATCAATAACTATGCTTGGGAATGCTGAGAAAATTTAAAAGAAAATCTGTAAGAAAAATGAAATAAGGGAGATAATAAATAATAATAATAATAGAAAACTACCCAATAAACATATTTTTTTTTGGGTAAACAACAAAAAAGTTCTATGTGGTATGGCTATCTTACAGAAAAACTCCTTGTGATTTTAAATCATACGTGTTGGTATCTCATGATTCAAAATGGATGAAAATCGTTAAAATAAACGGTTTTGAGTGAAATGACAGAAATGCTCTAATAGTATAAGCAAAAATAACCTAAAACAAACGATTTTTGATTCATTAGTTTTATTCACTAATAATATAAGCAAAAAAGTTGCTTTCTACAAGTTTGGAGCGAATTTGAAGAAGAATCATAGTTGTTTTATTAAGGTATGAGGGACAAAATGGGTATTTCAGGTCAAAATTTACCTTAAAAAGCTATTTTTTGGAAGAACCGCAAGCATTTCCAGCATGTTTACATCAAACACATTAAATTTAACAATTTCTGTTAATTTTTTCACTTTATATCAAACCATGAGGTACTGATGTGTATAATTTAAAATCATATGAGACTTTTCTATAAAATAGCTATACTAGGAGTAGGCCTGTCAACGGTCCGGATCCAGACCCGGACCCAATCGGATCCGGCAAATAATTTCGGGTACGGATAGGAATATAATTCTGTTACCTGGACCTGGATCCGGATCCGTTTTATCAAACATAAAAACGATCAGATACGAATATATTCCGATCCTTATTCGACCTGGATCGAATATAATTTAATTAATAATTTAAAAAAATATATTTATCACTATAATACTCCAACTTTACTTCAATTTGTTATCCAAACAGGCTAAACCCTGATACCCCATTTTAGACGAGCGCCGCATGTCTCTCTCACTCTCTCTTCTCTTTTGTTGTCCCCAATTTTAGCCGTCCCCTTTTCAAGCTTCAAAGAGGAGCAAGGCAAAATCTAAGCTTCCAGTCCATCGCCTCTCTTTCTCATCGGCCCCGGGCAATTAGTTAAAAGGAAGGAAGGAAAGAAGCGGTTGCAATGCCCAAACCAATTTAAAAAAAAAAAAATAAAATCGGAAAGGATCTATTTGCAGTGAAAAAAGCCAGGTTGGGTTTTGTTTTGCATTTTTCTATTTCTGGGTCTGTTAACTGTTAAGGAAATAGAAGGGAGAGGGAGTTTTTCTTCTCGGAAATGTAAATACGCTACTACATTGATGGATTGATAGAGCAAAAGAAAAAGAAGCAGAAGAAAGAGAAGTGAGAGAGCAGTTATTGTTTAGTTGGTTTAAATGCAGTCTGCAGTGGACTGTATTGGTGGGGACCGTGGGGTATATTCATCCTCCATTCTTCATTGTTCATTCCTGCGGCTGCTTCCTTCATCATTTCTACCTCCTGCTCTCCAAAACAACAATTAAGCAACAGGAGGCACTTTTATCGCCTCGATTTCCCACCTCTATTTTTCTACTTCGGACTTTCTTTACGGGATTGCTCTGCTCACTTCTATTGATGCATATTTTCCTTTTTTTAAAAAAAAAATTAAACCAATTTCTTTTATTAAGGTGGTTCAGCTTTGTACCGTCTCTCTCTCTTTTTTGCGGGTAGGCCGACCCGGATCCGAGACCCGTAGAATCCGGTTCCGGAACATAAAGAAGAGACCCGTCGGTAAACGGGTCGAAATGGATGCTCACAGCTCAGTTTTTGGAAATTATTCTACCATTAATAGTCCTAAAACCCAGTGTTATGCTTTAAAGCCTGTGGCTTTTTCAAGTTCAAAACATGTTCTCTTGAGGACCCATTTATCTTTTCCTTCAAATATTGCAATTACGGAGAAAAGATTGAGGATAAGAGCTAGTGTTGAGGAGGTACACAGTGAAATAGTTGGTCCTAATGTGCTTGAGGATAGTGTAAAAGCAAAAGTTAGGAGGAAAAATCTAGCTGTTTTTGTTTCTGGTGGAGGTTCCAATTTCAAGTCACTTCATGAGGCAACTGTCAATGGCTTTATTCATGGAGACATTTCTGTCTTGATCACCAATAAACCTGGTATTGAAAGCATGGTGTTTCATTTGTTTGCTTCTCCACTTCAATTGTTGCATGTTATGTTTTTGTGATATTCAATGCTTCATTGTAGGATGTTTTCAGCTTTACCATTTGTTTTGGTTTATTTAGATATGAATTGCATAGTTTTCTTCCTTTACAGATTCATGCTAGTGTGCATTGCCTCCATAACTCTTTGAAGAATGATTTGGGAAAGCAGAAATAATCAAGCTATCTGGGCTACCTCTAGTCATACATGTTTAAAGGTTTTAGCAATTTTGTTTAGGAACACTTGTAGAGAAGGTTTTGTGAAGATTATGCCA
The DNA here is from genome assembly GCF_003713205.1 of Coffea eugenioides. Taxonomy (NCBI): domain Eukaryota; kingdom Viridiplantae; phylum Streptophyta; class Magnoliopsida; order Gentianales; family Rubiaceae; genus Coffea; species Coffea eugenioides. Next base: position 7,189,523 of record NC_040043.1, on the reverse strand, counting down.
TGATAAGTTTGTGAAAGGAGATTAATGAACTGAATACCAAGATTCTTGTGATAATAAAGGCTTTATGGATTTATAGCATTCTAGATCCATTTTAGTATAAACTAATAAAATCAAGGTCCTACGTGTTTGTTTGTATCAAACAAGCTAGTGGTGGAGTGTCAAAAGTTTAAGTTCATATGCTGTCTCCTGATCATTTTTTTCTAGTGACTTTTTATGCATAACAGACTGTGGAGGTGCAGAGTTCGCTAGAGATAAAGGCATCCCTGTCATTTTGTTCCCTAAGGTGAAAGATGGTTCTGTTTTGTCTTCCAAAGACCTTGTAAATGCTATTAGGTATTCCCTCCCTGCTTTATAGCGAGCATTTTTGCTATCACGTTTTGGGTGAAAATATGTCTTCTGGAAGTCCTTCTGCTGCCTAAATTCATTTTTAGGATTAATTTACTGGATACTCTGGCTGAAAGCTCTTGTTTGCTTTTGAATTTGCTTAAATAAAAGAAGAGTACTGGACATTGATTTCCATAATTTTAGTGTCTTCCTCTTAGATTATACAGTAAATAGAAGTATGAGGTACATGAAAGGCATTTGGTCTTGCAATATGACTGGTTCCTGATTTGAACTTGTCAGTTGGAACTTATATATGATTACTGTGATGAATTGTGTGCTTACTCTCACATGTACCCTCTTTGAAGTCTTTAGTAAAGATTATGGAAAAATGTGAAAACTATGGTAGTTATTAGAGCGTGTTTGAAATTGATTGGGCATGTGATTCGATTTCAAGGGGTTGTTTTCACATGTGGTGATATTTGCAAATTGGAAATGGAAAGGCAATGAAGATAGATGTGCATGATTCAAGTTACGAAAGTGATGTAATCTAAGAGGCTTGGATGGTAATAACGTACTTCTCCTTCCCCAAAGAGCATGAATTATTCTCTGAAATTTGTCCTTGAAAATTTGCATATCTTGATGGATATGAATGTATAATTGTGAAACCCATCCATGCTAAGTAAGTTTCTGTCATCAGCTAGTACATTTATCAGTCACTAATAGTATCCTCTATATTGACATCCCATCCAAACAAGATGAATTAACCCACAAAAGAAAAAGCAAAATCAAGAAAGATCAGGAAACCATAAAAAGAAAGAAAAAAGAAGTTAATGGCTATTTGTGCTTCGCCATTTCTCTTTTAATTCTCCCTGTGCCGTGAACTTGACAGAAGCTACAAGGTCGATTTCATTGTCTTAGCTGGCTACTTGAAGCTTATACCTACTGAGTTGATTCAAGCATTTCCAAGGTCCATACTGAACATTCATCCTTCACTTCTTCCAGCTTTTGGAGGCAAAGGTTATTACGGTATGAAGGTGCATAAGGCAGTCATTGCGTCTGGAGCAAGGTTAGTCCTCTCCCCACTGTCGTTGATGTCTAACTTCTTTTTCTTTTGGTTCTGTTAGTCCTTTGTCTTTGATGAAATTTTCCTTCAAAGTGTTAAGAAAATGTATGACGAGTATTCTCAGCAGTTCAATCTCTTTGACACTCCTTACCTATTAAAATGCTTTGAGTTTCCAGACTGAGCTGGATAATTTGTAAAATCCATCAATTCTAATGGCAGAGCTTCAAAGTTGCTTAGTTATCTGTCAGAGCATTATTTGTGGGTTGCAATAGTGCAAGCATAACCTGTCATTGAACTGATACCTGATATTTGTCAATGTATACTAAAGTATTTCAAACTCATGTTTTGCTTCTCTTTGCATCAAAAAATATTTGGTCTTCTCTTCTCTTTGTTTCCCATTTTCAATGCTTTTTTTTTTTTAAATGATTGGAGAAGAGGAAGGTAGTGGCTGGTGAGAAGAGATTTTTACTGTGAAACATCAGATCATGGGTCTATATATACTCCTCTTCTACGTGGATGTAGAACATATCTTTGCTGTTAGAATTCTATTAGGCTTAGCTGTTTTCAGTCAAGAGACTTTTATTTAAATTTTTATACCTTTCATATAGCAAGTAATTTCCTGTTATTTCTTTCGGTGTTTCTTAGATACTCGGGTCCCACAATACATTATGTGGATGAGGAGTATGACAGGGGTCGCATACTTGCCCAAAGGATTGTACCCGTGCTACCTAATGACACAGCAGAAGAGCTAGCTGCGAGAGTCCTCCATCAGGTAATGAAGTTTTATGTAAGGTTTTACACCCCAAATATGCAATTCTATGTTTCATTCAGATGTAGTAATGACTACCTGAAGAAAAGTTTATTGCTAATCTGTTTAGCACCATTACTGGTTCTTGCTTTTGAACTTCTTTTGTCTCAAACATATTAGTGCCTGGCTTGAATAAATTGACACCTGGTTAAAGTTTTTCACCATTGTTATGGCTTATCATCTGTATTCCTCCCCCCCCCATCCACTGCATTCCTTCATTGTATACTGTGCATGCTTTTCTTCAAATTGAGACTAGAAATCATAGAAGGGAAGAACAGAACAGGGATTAGAAAAGCTCAAGCCTGACACACTCTCTACTGTGATTTGAATTTTGTGTAATTCACCTCAAATTTGCTTTACACTGCACCTTTTTGCTGATATTTTCATCTTTGATGACATGGTTTTGTTTGTACTATTATTAGGAACATAAATTGTATAAAGAGGTTGTGGCAGCATTATGTGAAGAAAGGATAATCTGGCGGGAAGATGGTGTACCTTTGATCCAATGCAAAGAAAATCTTAGCGTTTATAAGTAGTGCTTTCAACCATCATTCAATCCCTTAAGAGAAAATCTTCATGCAAAAGCCCGTGGCTGCCTGTTCTTTTTGCTACAGTGTATGTATAAGCTATAATATTGTGTTGCACTTACTGCTAATGTGGGGTAGTAGATAATATGCTAGCTTTACAGCATATCTAGGTAAAAGAGAGTTGATTACCTGTAGGGGCTAAGTTTTCCCACATCTCTTGCTAATTGCCTATCAAGATGATGAATTTTACAATCTGGAAGAGTGTATTGAAAATGCGGCTTTTTCAAACTGACAGTTTACTGTTATTTCATTATCGCTGATGATTGCAGTAGTCAGCCTTGCTAGCTTCAATAGCGAGGTAAACTGTTGCCTTTGCTCTTGTATTATCCCATCCATTCGGTGTTCTACAGTGCTGGGCTATTGGCTGCTGCCACCATTGGTATTGTTGCATTTGTGTGGTAAATTTGCTGTTGTCTTAAAGTTGTTTGAGTTTATTAGCTTGTATATATATAAGTTTAACATGTGATTACATGCTCTATAAACTGCAGTTTTATGTAAAATGTGATAACATGCCTTGTGAACTTGTGATCACTTTCCCATACTCAGAAAAGGTAAACAAAAAGGAAACAAAACAGGTGGAAAACTACCTTCAAGATGGTGGAAAGTTTCATACTTGGTTGCTAGAAAATCCTAATACAACTCCAGTTGGATACAAACTTTGCCTCTTAATTACAAGATTCAGTTGAAGTATAAAGCTAATGAATGTGAAAGATGGAGAGTTACAAAGTTCCCCTTTGGTAATTTGGAATGGCAAAAGACATGAGACTCTTATGATGGTGCAAATGATAGGCCACCAATTCTTTAACTGGAAAAAGGAGATTTGCTATAAAACTCTAACTCCCCAAGCAACAGACACACAAATAATTCCTTCATTAGCCGCAGACATAAATCATGACCAAGGCAACTCTACACCTCGAAACCAATAGCTTTTGAGTCTTGTGCTTGACCAAAAACGGAAAAAAGGAAAAAGAGAAAAAGGTCGTAATAGTCAAGAGTTTTTGTATTTTGATTCGTTGTGTATTCCAAAATGTTGACTTGAAAAGGCTATATAGACAAGAGGGTCGCAATTATCATTGGAATTGCATTGCTGTTCCAAAAGTCAAAAAATAGATCCGTCCTGGTCCATGAAAGAAAATAAATAATGGAGTATCATCATTCATCAATGACCATCACTGATTAGAATTTCAATGTCAAACAAGCCTGAGTTGGTGGGATCTCATCTGGTTTGCATCTTTGTGCTCACTGGCCAGGCCAGGAAGCTCACAATCATGCTGGATCAGCTCACAATTTTTTATGGGCATCTGATCCTGCTTTCTTTTGTTTTTTTGTTCTTTAATTTTTTTTTGGTGTGAAATGGTCATGATCATCTTGGAGGCCATGTTTCAATACAGACAACAAACAAGTCATTAACATCATACATAATCTCTCATTGTCACAAATTAGAGTGGTCCTAGGCAAAATGATATGGGATTTTCAGGAATTGAGGGGAAAAGAAGAAGAAAAGACACCAAGGGACGGCAAGATAGTACTGAGTTTGTTTGGATAAGAGTTTATTTGGATGATTTATTTGAGATATTTACTGTAACACTTTTTGTGATGTGATGTATGTGAGATAAAAAGGTGATTGAGATTTGTGAAAACAAATTAAACAAACCAAATTTGGCTTGTCCAAACAAACTCAGTGACTCTTCGTTCATTTCAAGATAAAGCAAGAGGCCTGACAAGTGACAAGTCAAAGACAATTCTTAATGTGGTTCACCCCACATAAGTAAGGTACTGAGAATGGAACAGGACAGGAAAATAAAGGCTGTATTTACATTGTATTTTTCATCATTTTTCATGAAAAAAATTATTGTAACAATTTGATATATGTAAAAGAAAAAGATATAAAAAAATGTGATCATAAAAAACGATAATATTTTCCAACGAAAACAAACAATTCAAACATGACCAAAGAAAAGTTAATGTCATATAAATGTTTTCTGCCATGAACCATGATTACTGTCTCGGTCTACTAGTCTAATCATAATTGATTGCAAAGACAAATGTTTAGGATAAGTTCAGATTCTTGGCTGTCATTTTTGTCTTCTCGTCCTTGGATTCTTTAAGAGCATGCAGGCATATGAGTCTGATCATGCCACTTGCTTATAATTTTTTGGGTTCAACCATCTTTGTTTCCAACGTTCTCAGATTTTTATGGCTGAAAAGTTAGAGGTAGAAAGCAACTGACCCCCAAAGAAACAAAAATCGAAATAACATGAAATGGAGCCTTTGCTCGTACTGTGTTTTTTAGCATTTTGAATGAAATGATTCTAACGTTTCGATAAAAAAAAAAAAAATGAAATGGAGGAAAGCAATATCAACCAAAAAATTGAGCACTATAACTCCTGAATATTTGATAAAACAGCCTTGAAATATGAAAGCTACCAGTTCAGAGTTTTCCACAGCCAAAGATAAATTAAATGCTTTGTGCAAGTGAACAGATAGCAAGACGATCACACTGAAGTCTTTTTAACTCTTGAAAAAGAGTAGTGATTTTAACTCTTGAACCAGTTAGGAAAAAGTCATGAGTCTTGACTTCTATTTGGAGGTTTGAAACTCTGCAGAATTGACTGCATCTCTCACAACTTAGGCTTATAATTGAGAAGGTTATAATCAACTTGAAAATATACCACGATGCATTTGACCAAACAATGAGAGGAACCCCACAGCTTGGACGTGTGTAATAATAGAAGGCAAACCTACCGCAATTTAAAGCACCTAGCAATCAGGATGAGATATTGTGGGTGGTCTTCTGCCCACATTAGATGACACTAGAGAAAATGGAAAAAATTAAAGAGGACAGGATCTTGGAAAATCAATAATAGAAGAAGACAAGAAACGCATTTAATCTGCCTATTTCACTCGGAATATCAAATTGCAAGTTGTTTGCTGGAGTACCCACATCTGTAATTAATTGGCATTAACAGAGCAAGACACAGATTATAGACCTCTTTACAAGTCTAATATCAATTGAAACAGATTGAACTCTAGCTTTGCTGTAGTCTTGAAAGCAAGTCACTTGAGAAAAGCTAGCAAATGGGGTCAGTCGGAAAAGAAAGTATCAATGAGGCTCAACCAAGGAGTTATTGGAGATGGAGCAAAAAAGACTTCTTTCCTGAAGAATCCTTCCAGAGCTGGAGTAACTACAGGTCTGCCTTATCACAGACTGGTCTTCGATTCAAGGACCGTCTTGTAGGTAGGTCTGATGATGCTAATGAAGTTGGGGAGGTCAGGAAAGAAAGCGAGAATGACATGAAAAAATGCCTGAGTTGGTGGGATCTCATCTGGTTTGGATTTGGCTCAGTTATTGGGGCTGGCATCTTTGTACTCACTGGCCAGGAAGCTCATAAGCATGCCGGACCGGCTATTGTGTTATCCTATGTTGCTTCAGGCATTTCTGCAATGCTGTCAGTCTTTTGCTACACTGAATTTGCAGTGGAAATTCCAGTAGCTGGAGGGTCATTTGCTTACCTCAGAGTAGAACTAGGAGATTTTGCAGCCTTCATTGCAGCAGGAAATATACTTCTTGAGTGCATGGTTGGAAATGCAGCAGTAGCAAGAGCTTGGACTTCATACTTTACAACCCTCCTTAATCGCCATACAAATTCATTGCGAATCCATACAAATCTTGCTGACGGATATAACCTGTTAGATCCAATTGCAGTTGTAGTTCTCGTAGTTGCCAGTACTATTGCCATGACCAGCACAAAGAAGACTTCATACTTCAATTGGATTGCATCTGCAATCAACAACATTGTAATTATATTTGTTATAATAGCAGGATTTGCTCATGCCGATACCACCAATCTGTCCCCCTTTTTGCCCCATGGTGCTGAAGGGGTCTTCCAAGCGGCAGCAATTGTATATTTTGCATATGGAGGATTTGACAACATAGCAACTATGGCTGAAGAGACGAGAAATCCATCAAGAGATATACCTCTCGGATTGCTTGGATCAATGTCACTGATCACAGTGATATACTGTCTGATGGCACTTTCACTTAGTATGATGCAGAAGTATACAGATATTGACCCAAATGCTGCCTATTCAGTTGCATTTCAGAGTGTGGGTATGAACTGGGCAAAGTATCTGGTTGCTCTGGGAGCTCTCAAGGGAATGACCACTGTTTTATTGGTAGGTGCACTTGGACAAGCACGATACATTACTCACATCGCGCGAGCACATATGATTCCTCCATGGTTTTCACTTGTCCATCCGGTGACAGGAACTCCTATATATGCTACTCTTTTGATCACCATTTCTGGTTCCTGTATCGCTTTCTTTTCAGGCTTAGATGTCTTGTCAAGTCTCTTATCGGTTAGCACCCTATTTATCTTCATGATGATGTCTGTTGCCCTTCTTGTGAGAAGGTACTATGCTAGAGGAATAACTCCTCAGAGGGATGCCTTGAAGCTGATGATCTTCTTAATTCTTATCATTGCTTCCTCCATGGGAACCTCTGCTTACTGGGGCTTAAATCCAAAAGGGTGGCTGGGTTACACTATGACAATTCCTCTCTGGTTTTTTGCGACTCTGGGGATTTCAGTTTTCTTGCCACAGCAGAGAGCACCAAAGGTCTGGGGTGTTCCACTTGTTCCGTGGCTGCCTTCCTTATCCATTGCTACAAATTTGTTTCTCATGGGATCTCTAGGTGCTGAGGCTTTCATAAGGTTTGGAATATGTACAGTGGTAATGTTGATTTATTATGTCTTTGTTGGTTTACATGCTACTTATGACTTGGCTCATCAAAAATCTTCGAAGACTGTTGATGAAGAAGATACAGGAAATCCCAACCCATAGATTAAATTAACTTTTATACAGTCTCATTATTGTTATCCAGTTCTAGAAAATATACTAGTGTACGTTCCAAGAATGTCTGTCAACGCGAATGATCTTATTACCTGAGGAAAAGAATATGTTGTTCTGCCAAAATAATAACCATCGATTGTCTGAAACAATTGTGCTTGACAATTGTTCAGATCCTTTGTTGCTGTGGTTATCCAATGCAAAGTTCAGGATGAAGTATCCTTTGAATTGTGAAAAGGCAGATATGGTATCCATTTCTTGTTTCCTGGTTGTGTAAAGTTGCTGCTGATATGGTCGTGAATTGCGAGATGCATATATTAATCTTTCCCCTAGTGGTATAGACTATGCTCACAGTTGCCTTCCCCCTGATGATTTCTAAACAGCAATCTTCCCTTTTTAGTGCATAAGTCGAGAAGTGATTTGAGTAGTATTTCAACCTATTCTACAGGTTTTTTCTTCAATTTTTTAGCACATATAGTGTCGACATTTTTGTCTACACTTCAAAAAAAGTTTATCAAAATGCTCCAAAAATTCCTGCAACAAAAGCATCGGTAGTCCACAAAGAAATCTATATCCGGAAAATAACTCCACCCTAACCTCAAAAGTGACATTATGCTAATCGAAGTTCACTATTTCAATCCTTTCTGGGGAGGATCAATGCACCAAGTCTCTTGATCTTCTTAGGAAACAGCCATCCTGTCCTTTCCTATGCTTAAAATATGTCATCCTTCCTAGAGTTTGTACATTTTGCAATGCCATATCTACAAAAGCAATTGCCTTCATAACCATATGGAATATTCTGACAAGAAGGAAACCTGTGACACAGTGGACACCACAAGATCAAATCTTATCTCATCTCCTTGTTAGTAAATTGCTCCACAGAAAAAGAGTTCAATGAACCAAATAAAAAATAAGTAGAATTCGTGCTCCTGCATATCGTTATACCTTAACAAAAGAGTCTCTCACACAAGTCTTCCACCAAACTATGTTTGGGATATTTTCTGCAAACCCAAAACATGGATGTTTCTTTGCCATGTCAGTATATGCAAGCTTAAAGCCCTCATGAACTCGTTTGTAGTCAGGACATGGCAAACCAACAGCTTTAGCTGCCATGCAGTAGTAATCACCAAGCTCGCCCTTATATGCTATCAGTGTACCAGTAACATCAAGTGTGACACAGCGCAACTTTGCTAGCGTAGACATTGTATAGTGGACTGAATCACAGGTCTGTGCTTTCGTAATTCAGAGCTTTACTTCAGAAGTTTTGTATCTAATTTTATCAGAATTCAGCAGGATAATGAAGCTATCGTTTGAACTGCACATTAGCAGCTTCCTGGACACATAAAAAACCTGCATCAGACAGTAAGATTGAGCTATTTATTCAGTCAGCCCATATGAGATTCATTACATTTCACGTCCATTGACCTGTTGTTATATATATCTTAAAATAGTTTTATAAGTAAGTTCTTGCAAAATGTTTCACCAGAAACTTAGAATGATTGATCTCTAAGCAATTATTTTCATCAGTTTGTCAAGCGGGTAAACCAACACCTGGGAACTACAAACTAGAGCACCCAAATTGTCCTTTTCAAGAAGCTATATCCAATAACTTGAACCAGTGCTCAACGCTAGATACTGAGAATTCAGGCTTAAGGCACTATTGGAAGAAAAAGGCAGCAGGGGAGGCAAATATGTGCGAGTTACTCTGAAAACTAAGAACATGGAATCCTTGCAGACTTAGATAGGATCTAGGGATTTGTAAAAGTTTGGAACATCCATCAATTGAAAGTGCAGACTTAGATTGTTGTAGGCGTTTACCACTTTTAAAACTTTGTACGCCTAAACTTTTGCTCTACAGCTTCGCATTTGGGCTTTCCAAATTGTAGGTGGTATCGCTTAGATTGATACGCTTCTTGTTATTGCTTCTACATCAAAACAAAGACCAAAAACCATTTACATCAACGCACCACGTTTCAGTAGATGACTTGAAATAAGAGCTAAATGACACGTATTTTGCAACTTCATCTTATGATATTTTCTTGAGAATAAAATGAGAAACTAAAAAGGAAAGAGGAAAACCCAAAATTAAAGGAATTGAAAGGCTAAAAAAATTGTATTTTAGGAAAGTGATTTGAATATTATTTTAATCATTTAAGGAGAAGATAGATCTCCGCAATTCCTCTTTTTTAATTTCAATCATTAAGGTAAAGATTTTTGTGGGAAAGAGGAAGAATTAAATAAAGAAGAAAGTGAAAAAGAAATAAAAGAAAGGAAAATAAGGTAAAGGAAAAATCAAAATAATGCAAGGGCAATTTTGTCCTAAAGGGAGTTAAGTGAGTAAAATTAAAGATTAGGGAGTAAACTGAAAAATGGGGTATTTTTAGGGGGATAAAATGTGATTAACCCTAATATATATATTGTTAACGTACATAAGATTTAGAACAAATTACATGTTTTATCACTCTATCTCAATCTGCTTTTTGAGCGAATTCAAGTTCGACTTCAAGCATTCTATTTTTTATACGGTCAAGCTCAAGTTTCAAAATCAAGAGTTCATCGAGTTCATCAAGTTCAAACTCCGATAATACATGTTCAAGTTCAAATTCAACCTTTTGAAAGTTCACTCATATTTTTTTTTATAGTGTATACACTGTTAACGTTTATACAATTTAGAATAAAATTACATGCTTTATCACTCTATCTCTATTTATTTTTTGAGCAAACTCAATCTCAATTTTAAGCATTCCATTTTTTTACGCGATCGAATTCAAGATTCGAAATCGAGAATTCGTCGAGGTCAAGTTCAAATTCGAACGCAAGTAATACACTCTGATCTCGAGTTCGAATACACTAGTCAGATGCGACCAAACCAACACGACTTTTGCTGCACGTAGGATTTATAGGGCGTTTGGGAGGAGAGATTTGACCAAAACAGAAAAGAAAATAATAGAGGAAATTAATTTTCTATTCGTTATGGAGATTTTTGATGTCAGAAAAGAAAGGAAATGGACCGATTTGATCAGATCCATTTTGAGGCTATAGCAGGAAAAGCCTTACGCCCATTTTGGGCTGATTGGACGGAAAGTGGAAATTTTTTCTCAAAATACCAATTATGTCCCTAAATGGTTATTGAACAAATTTTTAATGACATATATATTCAAAATCATCCCACTCTCTTCTTTAAACTCCCAAATAACATCAAAATCTTTTCTTTTCTTTTCTCTTCTCATCCTTGTTAAGGTTTCTTTTCTTTTTTTTTTCTATCCTAAACTCCCAAACTAGCTACTCCCTCCGTCCCATTGATAGTGTCATACTTTCCTTTTTTATCTGTCCCAAAATAATTGTCACTTGCTAAAATTGGCAATGAAAACTTTCACACATTTCCGCTCCATACCCTTCAATGTGACAGCCTTTTCTTATCTTTTAGTGGGCCCAATGTAACACATTTCCGCTCACTTACCAAGTACCAACACTGCATTCAATAGTTCGTGATTCTCACGTTAAATGCATATAGCAAGCGTGCATGACACTTTCCTCTAACGTAGTGTGGAGACATTTAAATTTTTTGGGTCCCACATGTTTTATCACAACTTGTGCCTCTTTTATCATTCACCGACGTATGACTATATTGGAAGTCAAGCAGGGCATTGCCGGAACTTAAACGCAAATCATTTACTAGTCTTGCACTATTGATAATAATTCCAATTCCCGAAACGCGACACACTTTCTGGGACAGAGGGAGTATTAGAGTTCTTGTCATATTGCAGTCACGCGCCATAAGAGCGTCCCAATATCTGGCAGGCAATTGCACCGATAGTTTCATTTCATCGCCTAGATTTCTGATTTCCTTCCTCTGCCTGTTTTCTTCAAATCCACCGCAATTACTCCTAAGATTGTGGCACATTTGTCCAGATAATGAATTAGGATCGTGGTACGATGAACACTTTTAATTTTTTTTAATTCAAAATTATGTTTGACGCTGCTGTTGGTAGGGAATTAATTTCGTATTCAGAACATTTGAATTCAAGTTACCCTACTAACTAAAGCATCATTGACTGGCAAATTGGTGTAAATCATCTAGTATGCCAAACGGGGTGCAGGCATGTGTAGGGGTGTTATCAAGCCGAGTCGAGCTCGAGTAGCACCATACTCGAGCTCGAACTCGATCACAATCAATGCTACTTGAGCTCGAACGAATAAATAAATTTGGACTCGAGCTTGACTCGATAAAATAAAATTAAACTCGAGCTCGACTTGTTTGAACTCGAGTAAATATCAAGTCCGTTATACTCGAACTCGAGCTCGAGTTTTGAATTAAACCTATAAAAATTTTCTCAAAATATATAATATAAATATATTATGAATATAATATAAATATAATATTAAAACTCGATTAAACTCGTCGAGCACTCGAGTATTTATTTTTGGAACTCGAACTCGACTTGTTGAATGTAACGAGTAGCTCGAGTTTGGTTTGAGAACTCGAGCCAAACTTTTGACCAAGCCGCTCGCAAGCTATTCGCGAGCGGCTTGACTTGATTGCACTCTTACGCATGCATCTCGTTCGACGGTGATTTAGTTTTTGTCGATTTTCTTGACTTGGTTAGACTTTTCTTAGATAAGTTAACATAAGAGTAGAAATAGAAATAGTATAAAAATTGCTTATTGACGAAAAAAAAACTAGTATGCCAAATGACATGTTAGGGCTTTGTAAAGGAGTGAGCTGCATTATTCTGTTTGATATCCTTTGACACTATCGCTATTTTCCAAAGAGTAATGAAAAAATTGTTGCAACAGCTTTCTTACATGTCATACTACAACAGTGTTTGGATAGTAGTTTATTTGAGATAATTTTGTAAAAAAATACTGTAGCACTTTTTTTATATGATATATGTAAGATAAAAAAATGATTGAAAAATTTATTAATGATACAAGCAAATCAGTGTGCATAAATAAGATGTAAATAATGTGTAATCCAAACAAACTTAGCCAGGCTTGCAATTAACAACTTTAGATAGTGTGTACACAAAGTAAACGTGACAGATGACTTGCTATTATGTGCAAATGCAATATCACAATGTATAGCATGCATATATTTATTATTTAAAAAAAGCACATATTTTGGACTCGAGCAAAAAAAAAAAAAAAATTGACATGTTTATGTACTTTTGTAAACGAATTTCACAAGCCTAAACAAAATTGTACTAGATTAATTTCACAGTTTCAGCTTGTGCCCGCGGCCAACCTCTGCATATTATTGATCTACAATATGGTACATCGGAGCTAAATGGTTTGCTGGAAATTCTACCCCCAGTTGAGTTCTGTTGTGTTTATGGTTCCACTCTCCATCCAAACAATCTCGACAAGGTTTTCACTTCTTCCCTTTTCTCCACTATGTTTTGTAGCAATGATCACTTGAATACTCTTGTGCAACATTTCCAGGTTTCTTTCATTCACTTGTGTGTTTCTTTGTTTAATTTTGTTTGGTTGTGCAGAACTCGATGATAGATTGCATTATTGGTGTGTCTGATCCTGAGAAATGGCATTCTGAGGTATGCAGTTGGATTGCTTTGTGCTGCATCTTTATTTATATTGCTTTATGTCTCTCATGAACTCGGTGAACCATGCTGATTTTTTGTCTACTCCCTGTTTTAAATGAAGGACTTGAAGATGAATAGGAATCACTATGCTTCATGGTTGCTGCGCATCACTATGCTTCATGGTTGTTGCGCTTCGGTGGTGCAAGGCTGGTGCTACTCTTGCAACCATGCTGATTTTTTGTCTACTCCCTGTTTTAAATGAAGGACTTGAAGATGAATAGGAATCACTATGCTTCATGGTTGCTGCGCATCACTATGCTTCATGGTTGCTCCGCTTCGGTGGTGCAAGGCTGGTGCTACTCTTGCTTGATTTTTGACTAAGATTTACTTATTTAATTTGGTTTAAGTTGAATTATATAAATGATTTCGATCATATGATAATAGATTGCTGGCATAGCTGATGATATTGGCGTTGGCGTGCACTTCAATCCATTTGTTTCGTTGAATGATAAGGTATCTACCATTTCAAATGAATGCGTATATTTTTCTTTTGTCCGTCGAAAACATATAGAGTGTATGGTTTTGGTTGATGATATGAGCTGGCATGTGTCTCTTTTGTGTGCTTTTAGTGCGAGGAATTGAACACACCACAACTCTGTGAAGTTCAAGTGGTTGTTGACTTACATTTACATGGGTTCTATCAGTGCCTTGCGGTATATCTTTCTTGTAATTTTACCTTTAACTGATTTTGGCAGATGTATAAGTATGGAGTTGTTAGAATGGATGACTTGATTAACGACGTTCTGGGATGGCAGAGATTCTACCCTTGTGGCCGCTTGCAAAAACCTGTATGTTTTATTTCAAAGTGCTCCAATTTTCAATGAATTGCTTTTTCTGGTAGGACTTGGCTTGTGAGGTTTTCATGCAAATGTTTTCCATTATACTTAAATTTAAAAAATTTCCATTTGCATTTCATCTTTAAATGCTTAATAAGTTGCACTGAAGCTTATATCACATTCGAATATATCATTTTGCTTGTAGGTAAATATCATCATGGATAGTTTGGATCTTGAAAATCTGAATCACATTAATCTGAGGGCTGCAACTTCTGCTGCTCTTCTCCTTTTGCCATCCAAGTTTACAGAGGTTTGCTGGTTTGTGATGTTTTATGTTTGATTCATAAACTTATCTTCTGTCTTCTAAAAATTGGCATGTTTTGCAGGAGGATCTATATGCCAAAATATGTAGCCTATCATAAATGGGCGACTTAAGAATGCTCTTTGCTGAAGACAAAAATAAAGTATGCTGATTGAAACTCTGGGAGATTTGCAGTAGATATGGCTTTTGGTAGCACAAGAAAAGCTCTATCTTCTCCTTCTACACATGTCTTTTGTCACATGGAATTATCAACAGCTTACAGATCCTTTCTTTTCTTGTTGGTTTTATCATACAAGATGGACATGGCTTCTGTTTCTAGCACCTATTTTGACAAAGTTTAAACACATATCTTTCCTCGATTCTTAATCAGATCAATAGTTTTCTCCAATGTTTTATTTTGTGTGCTATATCACCAACTAGATACTAGTTTAAGAAACAGCAGACTTTGGCTCTCCTGATGGCATTAATTTGTGCACTTCTTACAATATTTTCCCCTTACAAGTAGGGCTGGATCCTGAAATCCTTGTTGGTGTTCTGAACGATCATTGGCAGCGTCCTTGGTATTTAGACCATGTAAGTCGAGTTATTAAGGGCTTCTGTGTAAGGTACCAATCATAGGAGTGGATCAAATATAGGGATTCTTGTAAGCCAGTTGATACTTTATCTAGTTATAGCGTCAGCTGTCAAACTGATTTAAATTTTGTCTTCAAGTGATGTTCCTTTCTTAACGGTAGGACTGATTAGACTTGACAGGCTGGGGTCCACTTGTTCTTGTGGTTGAGTTGGATGTCAGGTTTATGCCCGCCTCCATTCCTGAAATTCTTTAAGTTCTTGAAAAAGTGCCAGAGAACCATGCCTAAAGCTCCACCATCAAAGGTGTTATTCCCTGAAATAAATTTTTAGAAATGACTTTTATATGGCATAGCTGTAAGCTTGAGAAGATTTAGGGCGATGCTGGTTCTTTTGTTTATTTGAGTATCATCATTCTATTTAACAGAAATGCCAATCTGTCCACAGGTGAAAAAGATTGTCCAAGGGCAGTTCAGTTTGTTTCATAGAATGTATAACCCTTTCCTTGAAGAATATGCAGCCAAGGACTTGTTGAGACTTTCATCTTCTGGTGATGCTCAAGTAACTGTATCTCAGGTAGGTATGTCTAAATTTTTTAGCTAGCTACATGAATTCAACTCATTCTTCCAGTTCTTGTTATCTTTCAATTCAATTGTTTTGTTAAACATTTAAACTCAACTCAATTTTCCCTCACCTATCATTTCTGTTATCAAGTTATGTCCTCTAGCTTGCCAAAAATATTGGCTTGGACAATCAGTAGTCGGGACCTCTTCACTGATTGACTTTGTAATTGAATGCTGTATGACTAGCATCATTGTGTTTTCTTTGAAAAGGTCAAATCTTATTGATGTTATCTGGCATGTAGTACACTTTTCTGTTTGTTCTTTGAAATGGAACGCTTTTTGTCATCTATGTTAAGCATTCAATTTATCAAGTTTCAAATGACTGTCGACTGTCAGCTGCTTCTCACTTGTCTGAGCTTCTAAGGGAAACTTCTGATTTCTCAGATTTTCTTTATTGAGGCTATATTAGGTTTCATGTGATTTAAAGCACTCTAAGTTGGTGTACTTTTCTCTAGAGTCTGTTTACAAGATTAGTTGCATCTGTATAGGATATTCTCTACTTGTGACCAGTGAAATTTGATACTACGTAGTCTGAAAGTGCATGTTTATAGTCAAACCTGGTCTCAGAAGATCTGATATTTATCATGTATTGTATTTGAAATTCAACTTTTGCACATATGTCATAGATCCAATGGTAATAGTGTATACACTATCAGTGTATATAAGATTTACTCTTTTTCTAATATATACTTTGAACTGTTAAAATAAGGATTGTGGGTCATCTGCTGCTTCAAAACTTGTCTCTTCTCTTCCACCACCAATCGGAAGTCAAATGGGGATAAAAGTTGGAGAGAAGAAAATACTGGATGAATTGGGTATGGACCTTCATTCATTCATTTGTTTAGTTGGTCTTGGTATAATGTTGCTTATTTTATGGATTAATGTGTCACATGCTCTACAAGTTGTTGACTTGGACCTCCACGTGGCCTTTTGTGTATACAACTAAGGTAATTGGCATTTGGTTTGTAGGTCGAGTTAAACAAGAAGTTGTAATTGGTTCAAAAGAAGAGGCTGCAAAGTGTATGCAGAAGCTTCTCAGGAACAAAGTTATGATTTCAAGTGCAAGGCAGGCTGTTGCTGGCCTATTGACAGTTGGTGTATTTGGCGGAGCTCAGTACGTTAGTAAAAAATTGCAGAAGGCCTGGAAATCTTAGATATAAAATCCATTCAGAGAACCAAGGAGTTGAAGGCATGGTTCGAAGTCTCGGCCGAGTCGTCACCGTCTCGGTCCCTACCGATACGATACCGTGACGAAACGATACCGAGATACTTGACTCGCCGAGAAATCGGCCGAGACGTCACCGTGACGGATTGACTCGGCCGAGTCACACCGAGTCACTCCGAGTTATCCCGAGTCAAGACGAGAAATCGGTCGAATTACACCGTGACGGATTGACTTGACCATTTCTTTTGCTATTTTTTATTATTTTTGTTTAGCATACTTTTTTTTTATATTATTAACAATTTTTAGAATATTAAATATTTTAAAATTTGCGTCTCACCGAGACCGTGACCGATATGCCGAGACCGATGTGAAACGTTCCGGGCCGCAACCGTGACCGCGACCACGACTTTGAACCATGGTTGAAGGGGCTCTACTATTTATGAAGACCTGCCCAGTCCATTTTTTATCCTCTAAGATGGTCAGGGAAGAAGAAGGAAAAGACAGAGAAAAAGAAGGTCCCTCCTGCACCAAAGTCAAAATCCATAAGGAGAGTGATACAAGAACATATTTCTCCTTTTGATAAGAGAGGTCCGAAGAACAATTTTGAGAGAATGATGGTCGGGAAGGATCAACCAAAGAAAAGAAAATGTGCTTTACGTGTATGTCTTTTGTAGACGCTGATGAAGCGACGGTAAATGTTGATTGTAGTGGGGCCCACGTGCACGTCGGCCTGGCCTGCAAGCTCGGCTCGAAGGAGGTTCTCGGCCCAGCAGGTCGGCTTGGGGGCCCAGAGGGCGCGGTCTCCCCAAGCCGATGGGCCGCGCGGGCTGCAGAGCCCAAGCACGCCTTAACTGAGTTATGGAGCCCTAGGGAGAGTTCTGCTCCCATAAGGACTCCCTGTTCTACTAGGAGACTACTATCTGTGACCCTATAAATACCACGCGTGGGAAAAACACAAGGTACGCTTCTCATAGTGTAAACCCTACTCTTCTACTTACGAATATATTCTGACTTGATCGTTGGAGTTGCTTCAGGGGACTTAGCCCCGCAGCTCATTCCCGTGCAGGTCGAACGCTTGACCAGCTCGCTGCCTAGGCACCCGGCCAGTTCGGACCTTCACTTCGACAGTCGCATCAATTGGCGCCGTTTGTGGGAACACGTTACTTTTCTTCGTGAATAATGCCGAAAACTAGGTCGCAGAGAAACGCTGGCGGATCCAAGGGGACGGAGCGAAGCGGCCCCCAAAACTCCCCTCGGGATCCAATCCCTGAAGAAGGAGGAGTAGGGCCCTCACGAATCCCGCCCGAACAGTTGGTTCAGACGGTGGCGGAAAACCTACCCACCTTTGAGGCGATCATGAACTACCTCAAAGGGCAGACGGGAGGTCAATCGGACAAGGAGCCAAAGGTCCAGGGAGCCGACCTGTCGGAGTCCCAAGCACGGGGCCAAGCGGGCGCACCGGGAACTCACGCGTGAACAGGTCGAGGTCATGGAACCCTCTCACAAGAACTCCCGAACTGAACACCCGGAGCCCGTCCGGAGGCTTTCCCCCCGGAAGGAGCGACAACAGGTGCAGGACGAGCTGGACCTACTACTGGATCCTGAGGCGGACAGGTACATTGCTTCCCCCTTTGCGCTCGATATTAAGGACTACCAACTACCCGCGAAATTCAAAATCCCAAACATGAAATCTTATGACGTAACTACGGATCCGGAAGACCACCTGTTCGTGTTCATGACGCAGATGCGCTTACAAACGGCCGCGGATGCGGTCAGGTGCAAGACTTTCCCGATGTTCCTGGAAGGAAGAGCCCGGCAGTGGTTCCAGGGACTTCCTCCTAGGTCGATCAGGTCTTTTACCCAGCTCGCACGACTGTTCTCAGCACAGTTCGTTTCTTCGCGAGCCTTCTCTAAGAGCACCGCTCACCTCCTGACCATCCAACAAAGGACTGAGGAATCACTGCGCGAATACATGGTGCGGTTCAATAACGAATCCCTCCAGGTCCGCGACCGAGACGACAAGGTGGTGATGGCTGCCTTCATTAACGGGCTGCGGAAGCAGAAGCTATACACTGAGCTCGTGGAGAGACCGCCCAAGTCAGTCCGGGAGATGCTGGACCGAGCTCACGAGAAGGCCAATGCTGAAGAAGCCAATCGCTTGAAAAGCGCGCAGGAGAGGCAAAGGGACGACAAACGCCGAAGGATCACCGACCAGGGAGACGTGCGACGTGACCAGGGGCGAAAGAATACCTATAACCCTCCGCCGAGAAGCCGGCCCCTGGGGGGAGATAAGCCTTGGACTTCCCTCACGGCCCCCAGAGCTCGGGTCCTTGCGGTGATGGAGCAGGAGGGGCTTTCCCGACCTCCCCGACCCTTGGCCGGGGACAAAGGTAGACGGGATCAGACCTCTACTGTGCATACCACCGAGATGTGGGGCACGATACCGAGGACTGCCGCCACCTTAAGAAGGAAATCGAAAAGCTGATACGAAGAGGTCATCTCGGGCAGTTCGTCCGTGACGGGCGAGCAGATCAGAAGCCAGGGGGATTCAAGCGAGATCGGACCACCAGCTCGCACGACCGACCTCGAGGTCCACGTGATCGGACTCCGGAGCGGGGGGACCAGAACCTAGCCGGGGTAATCAACACCATTGCAGGGGGACCTGCGGGGGGAGATAGCCATACGGCTCGGCGGAACAACCGGCCTCCCCCCAGCGGGGAGAGCTCGAACAAACGTTTAAAGATGTACGAGGAGATCATCTATGGGTCAGAGGACGCGGTACCTTTAGCCTCCAACAACCATGAGGCAATTGTGATAGAAGTCATCACGTGCAACTACAAAGTAAAGAAGGTATACATCGACAATGGGAGCGCCATCGATGTGCTGTACTACAAAACTTTCAAAGAGTTGCAGTTGGAGGATAAGCAGCTCATTCCGGTTCGAACTCCTCTGATAGGATTTGCAGGTCCGCCCGTAAGACCAGAGGGAATGATAACTCTCAGGGTCACTGTGGGGGAATCGCCGAAGTGCCGAACTATCCCGGTGAATTTTGCAGTGGTAAAGGAGCCGTCCTCCTACAACATGATACTAGGACGTCCAACATTAAACGCACTTCGAGCGGTCTGCTCGACCTTGCACCTCAGCATGAAGTTTCCAACGCCTGAGGGGGTGGCCGAGGTGCTAGGAGACCCGGAGGTAGCACGAGCCTGCTATATCGCAACCCTCAAGGGTAAGGAGAAGCTGGTGGCGCAGACAGTCCTTCTGGAGCCCTGGGAGCCTACTGAGAAGGAGGAGAGGTTGGAGACGGACGAGAATCTGGTTGAATTGCCTATCTGCCCCGAGCGGCCTGATCGTGTGGTTAGGGCGGAATCTGGACTAAACGGGCTGACGAGGAGAGCCCTGGAGTCTCTCCTGGAGGAGTACGCCGAGATCTTTGCTTGGAGTGCTGATGACATGCCGGGAGTTCCTCATGAACTGGCAGTTCACAAGTTGCATGTGGATCCGAGCATCCGGCCAGTGAAGCAGAAGAAGAGAAACTTTGCACCTGAACGCAACGAGGTTGTCAAAGAAGAGGTAGGCAAGCTGTTGGAGGCCAGAATTATGAAAGAGATCTACTATCCGACCTGGCTGGCCAACCCGGTGCTGGTCAAAAAGGAGGACAAGGCTTGGCGAATGTGCGTGGACTTCACCGACCTGAATAAAGCTTGTCCGAAGGATTGTTATCCCCTCCCTCGGATCGACCAGCTGGTAGACTCGACTGCTGGATGCGAGATCTTCTGTTTCCTGGATGCCTTCAAAGGATATCATCAGATAGCCCTGGATGAGGAGGATCAGGAGAAGACTGCCTTCATCACCGAGTACGGCACGTACTGTTATACTACCATGCCCTTTGGGTTAAAGAATGCTGGCGCGACCTATCAGCGGCTGGTCAACAAGATGTTCAGAAGCCAGATCGGCTGAAACATGGAGGTATATGTGGATGACATGCTGGTGAAGAGCCGGACTCAGGAGCAGTTCATCTGCGACATTCGGGAGATCTTTGGCGTACTAAGGAGCTCGCGGATGCGGCTAAACCCCAAGAAGTGCACTTTCGGGGTTAGGTCGGGCAAGTTCCTTGGGTACATGATATCTAAGGACGGAGTAAGAGCTAATCCCGACAAGGTAAAGGCTATCATGGATATGGCTCCTCCCCGAAGCATAAAAGAGGTCCAACGGCTGGCGGGCAGAATGGCGGCCCTAAACAGGTTCTTGTCCAAATCTGCAGTTCGGGGTTCCCCTTTCTTCAAAGCTTTGCGAAGAGGGCCTCAGTTTGAATGGACCCCCGAGTGTCAGCAAGCGTTTGACGAACTAAAAGCCCACATCACTCAGTTGCCATCCTTGACCTCTCCCGCGCAAGGAGAAGCCTTATTCATCTATCTGGCGGTAGGGGAGGAGGCAGTCAGTGCGGTTCTAGTTCGGGAAGAGGGCAAAATCCAGAAGCCCGTATACTATGTCAGCCGGGCTCTGCAGGGCGCGGAGCCAAGGTACACCTCGATTGAACGGTATGTTCTGGCATTAGTTCACGCGGCCCGAAAGCTCAGGTCGTATTTCCAAGCTCATCCCGTGATAGTGATGACCGACCAGCCTCTCAAGCAAATTCTTTCGAAACCCGATGCCTCGGGAAGAATGGTGAGGTGGGCTGTGGAGCTGTCCGAGTACGATCTCAGCTACCAACCCCGCACGGCCATTAAAGCCCAAGCATTAGCAGATTTCATAGCCGAAGGAATTTCCTTTGGGCAACAGGAATCGCAGGCCGAGCAGTCCAGAGACGTAGCTAAGGCCGACCCAAGACGCAGCTGAGGCCAGGCAGGCCGGAGAAGCTGCCGAGGTCACCAAGTTCGCTAAGACTTCCAAGGCCGAACAGACCATAGACGCAGCCGAGGCCGAGCAGGCCAGGGAACCTGCCGAGGTCATACAGGCCACAACGGAAGCCACGGACGATCTGAACGGAAACGCAGCGGAGGCCGAGCAGGTCAGAAAAGCTGTGAAATACGAGCAGGCCGCGGGAAAGGTAGGTCAGTCCATTCCGACCTGGACGCTGTTCGTGGACGGGTCGTCAAGCCAGGAAGGATGCGGAGCAGGACTTCTCTTGACCAGCCCCATGGGGGATGAATTGGCCTACGCCCTAAGGTTTGATTTCAGGGCCTCCAACAACGAGTCCGAGTACGAGGCCCTGGTCGCGGGGATGGTGATAGCTCGAAAGTTGGGGGCCGAATCAATAGAAGTCTACAGCGATTCGCAGCTGATAGTAAATCAGGTAGGGGGAAGTTATGAAGTCAAGGAGGAGCCACTAAGAAGGTACGTCGCAAAAGTGCATGAGCTGAGAGCTCAGTTCAAATTGTTCACGCTCAAGCAGGTCCCGCGAAGCCAGAATAAGAGGGCAGACGCACTGTCCAAGCTCGCCTCCACCTCAGTGGGCACATTGAACAAAAAGGTC
Organism: Coffea eugenioides; assembly: GCF_003713205.1. Taxonomy (NCBI): domain Eukaryota; kingdom Viridiplantae; phylum Streptophyta; class Magnoliopsida; order Gentianales; family Rubiaceae; genus Coffea; species Coffea eugenioides. The sequence continues at coordinate 7,167,361 of NC_040043.1, read as the reverse complement.
TTGGTGGAGGTCGTCAGGAATCGGGCATATGATCAGGTAGATGCGGCCGTTATTCAAGTAGTGAGCTCCTGGATGGATCCCCTCGTGCGATACCTGGCCAATGGAGAGCTCCCCTCAAGTCGGGTGGAAGCACGACGGATCCTTCTCAAGTCGCGGGGATACGAGCTCTCGAATGGGGTACTTTACAAAAAATCATACCTGCGTCCATGGTTGAGGTGCGTAACTCCGGAGGAAGGAGACTATATCCTGCGTGAGCTGCATGAGGGTATCTGCGGGAATCATGTCGGACCAAGAGTTTTGGCCAAAAAAGGAATGTTGTCTGGATATTACTGGCCCACTATCTTCTTGGACTCAGCCGAACTGGTAGCTCGGTGCAAACCCTGCCAGCTGCACGCTCCGATCCACCACGCCCCAACTCAGGAGATGGTGCCTCTTCAGAGCCCTTGGCCTTTCTTCCAATGGGGGATAGACTTGCTGGGTCCGTTCCCTCGAGCTCCTGGAGGCTATGAGCACGTAGTGGTGGCGGTGGATTATTTCACCAAGTGGGTGGAGGCCGAGCCCCTCACCACCATTAGCAGCAGGTCGGTTCAGAAATTTCTCTGGAGAAACATCGTTTGTCGATTTGGTATACCTCGGGTCCTAGTCTCAGACAATGGGCGACAGTTCGCGGACAGTTCTCTCCAAGGTTGGTGCACGGAGCTCGGAATCCGGCAACACTTCACCTCGGTGGGTCATCCCCAAGCCAACGGGCAGGTCGAAAATGTTAACAGGACTATCCTGCATGGTTTGAAGACGCGGATGGAGTCCGCTCGAGCTGGGTGGCTGGACGAGCTGCCCACCATACTATGGGCCTACCGAACCACTCCCCGAACTGCCACTCAGGAGACTCCTTTCGTTCTGACCTATGGAGCAGAGGCTGTGATTCCTGCAGAGATAGGTGTTCCTTCGAACAGGGTGCAGAACTTCATAGCTCAGGACAATGAAGATGAGCTGCGTCTTAACCTGGATTTGCTGGAAGGAAGGAGAGAAGAGGCGGCTATACGCATGGCTAAGTATAAATGACAGGTTGCGCGACATTACAATGCTAGGGTGAGGCCTCTATCCTTCAAACCAGGGGACCTGGTCCTAAGGAAGAACAGCGTAAGTCGGTTTCGGGGCACGGGCAAGCTGGATCCAAATTGGGAAGGACCCTATGTGGTGAAAGAAGCGGACCGAGCTGGATACTGCAAGTTAACTCACCTAAGCGGAGAAGAGGTCCCGCGTACTTGGCACAATTCCAACTTAAGGATTTTTCGTTAAGTTCGCGCATGACAGTTCGTTTCAAGGTCAAGACTTTGATTAATGTTAATGTATTTGGCTAGTAAGTTATTTCAGCTTATAGAATAGCTCGTTTAGGTCGGCATAGGGCCGAACTGATATGTCTTATTATGAGAAACCTTGCGAATGCGATTAAGTATAAAGCAAGAGGAAGGCTTTTCATTTCATTCAATAAAAACTGTACAAGGAAGAACAGAGCTCATACAAAACGAACTGCCTACTGACAGTTCGGGTCCTATCCTAAGCCTTACTCTAGTTCTCCCCCTCCTCCTCCTCCTGCTCGGATTCGGGGGTGGTCACTGGCAGCAGGGGGCCAGCGACCAGGTCGGTCAATTTCCGTCCATGAGTGTAACCCTCTACCAAGCGGTCGAGCTGCTCCACGGCCAGGGGATTGTAGCTGGAAAAGTTTCCCAAGTCGAACCCGGGCAGACCTAGCCCTTGCACTTCCTTCATTGGGAATACCCATGTTGCAGAACGGGGGTGTTTAAGATAGCCAGATCGCCCCTGAAGTCATCCGACCTGAGGAAGGCCCGCACGCCCTCCTGGCCTCCCTCAGCCCTGGCCGCTTTCGCCTGAGCCGCCAGCTCGGCTGCCTTCTGCTGCTCCTCTTTCAGCTGGGAGGTCAGCTCGAAATTTTTCTTCAGCTCTAGCTCGAAGTTTGTATGGACCTGCGCGAGTTGCTTCTTCAGGCCTTCAGCTTCGGCCACAGCTGCTTCGTTCTGGCTGAGCAGTTTCTCGTTGGCCGCCTTTGTTTCATTCAGCAGGGGGAGCAGGCTTTCGTAGCGCTTGGCCAGTTCGGACCCAACCAGGTTCACCTGAGCCGTTCCCGTGTAGAAGTAGTTGAGGAGGTCGGATGACTCCATGGCCTTGGTCAAATTGTAGTCCCGTGGGAGGATGGCCCCGTGAGCGAGCTTTCGCGCCACCTGGGGGAACTGAGCCCGGTCATTTATGGATAGCTTCCACTGGGGGCAGAAGTGCATGGGGTGCTGGTGCGTCGTCAACCGAGTCTGGGGGTCGAAGAGCAGGGAGCTCTGGCGTTGCCACAGGTTAGGGGGAGCTTCAGCTCGGGCTTGCTCTTCGGCGGTGTTCACGCCGTAGTGGCCACCTTGGGCAGGCTCAGGTGTTGACCTCTCCTCCCGAGCTGGGGACGAGGGCGTCTCCACCCTGGCTCTCTTAGTAGTTGTCTTCTTTTTCTTTTTCTTCCCAGCCTCAACCGCCTTGGAGGATTGGGCGGAAGCTGGCTGAGGTATGGGAGCTGGCACCGAGCTGACTGGGATGGCCAAGGGACTCTGAGTGGTAGCGCCCGACTCTGAGTGGTAGCGCCCGGGTTGGTAGTACCACCGATGGACAGAAGTGAGGAAAACCGCTTCACTGCACAAACAGAAGTCCAGGAGGTCAGCAGATGCCCATGTATACAAAAAAAAAAAGGAAAAGACGGAAGGGCAGGATAGTTACAGGTGTCCAGCTCGCCCGGGGTGAGTGGCCTGTCCTCTGGCGAGGGATCCGAGGAGCTAACTCGGATCAACCCCGCCGCCCAAAGCTGGTCATTGCTGAACTCTTTCACGTCCAGCTTCGCGTCCGAGCTGAGTAGGCGGCTAAGCTCGGACACGGGGAGCGGGGATTGAAGGGGATCTGAGACTTGAGTCTCTGCTCTCCAGGTAAGGGGGGAAAACCTAGGTTCTTCACGAAAAAGAACTGGGGCTTCCAGTCCTTGATAGAGGAAGGTGCCCCCGTGAACAGCTCGCGGGTGGGGGTCTTTGCTCCACTTCGGCGGGCAAAGTAGAACCACCCTGGCACCTTCCCGCTGACCTTCATCTGGAAGAAGGCACGGAACAGGTCGAGAGAAAAGGGAATTTCGAGTGTTCGGCAAAGGATGAAGAAGCCTATGATAGAGCGAACAGCGTTGGGAATGACCTGGGTTATACGAATACCCCAGAAGGTAAGAATAAAGAAGAGGAAGTTGGGGATGGGCAGACGGAGGCCAGCCATCAGCTGGTCCCTGTAGATCGCCACGAAACCAGTGGGAGGTCGGCTGGCAACCTCCCCTGGACGCGCGGCCCTGGGCTCGAATTGGGCTGGGATTTCATATTTTTCCGCCAGCTCGTCAACATCTTTTTGCTCCAGGGCTGGGGGAATAGTGTCGACCTCTCCGAAGTCGCCACTTGGCCCCCTCGAGGTCCCCGCTGCCATCTGATCCGGAGCTGCCTGTTCAGCTGCTCCGACTAGAGGCTGGGCAGGTCGCTCGGCTGGGCTCATTACTCTAACAGGGGACAGGTTAGGAGAGGCTATTGGTCTCGGTCCAAATGAAATAGAAGGAGAAGAGCTAAAGGAATCTGAAGAGCTGCTATCTAAGAGTATGGGGCTAGCTGCTCTATGCCTATGGGCTGAACTGGTGACGTCAGAACTATCAGAACTGTAAGAAGACATAAAAAGGAAAGGGGGACTTACTGGTGAAAGGATGATCTAAGGAATGCGCGGGCTGACTCTGGGCTCCTAAGGCGGGGCGACCCGACGTGTTCTCGAAGAGAAAAGGATGAGGCAGCGAGCTAGGGATTGAAGGAGCGAACTGAGGAAATGAGAGAAGGAGAGTGAAAATGACGCTTGGAGGATCCTATTTATAGGCAACGACAGCGCGGGAAAGCGAAGAGGCGCGCATTTATTCGAACAGTTTATGGGGAACCGTTCCTAACCGCCATAATTAGCCGAGGCGACGGTTGAGGTGACAGGCGCGAACTGACGCGACGGTTGCTTGCGCCACTCTCTGACGGGGGGCCCCACAATGAGCTGACACGATCTCCTGGAATTCGGCCTAGATTCACGCGCACGATCGATGACTCTAGACTTGAGGGGGGGCTAGTGTAGTGGGGCCCACGTGCACGTCGGCCTGGCCTGCAAGCTCGGCTCGAAGGAGGTTCTCGGCCCAGCAGGTCGGCTTGGGGGCCCAGAGGGCGCGGTCTCCCCAAGCCGATGGGCCGCGCGGGCTGCAGAGCCCAAGCACGCCTTAACTGAGTTATGGAGCCCTAGGGAGAGTTCTGCTCCCATAAGGACTCACTGTTCTACTAGGAGACTACTATCTGTGACCCTATAAATACCACGCGTGGGAAAAACACAAGGTACGCTTCTCATAGTGTAAACCCTACTCTTCTACTTACGAATATATTCTGACTTGATCGTCGGAGTTGCTTCAGGGGACTTAGCCCCGCAGCTCATTCCCGTGCAGGTCGAACGCTTGACCAGCTCGCTGCCTAGGCACCCGGCCAGTTCGGACCTTCACTTCGGCAGTCGCATCATTGATCAAACAGCAAGTTTTCATCTGTGAACAGCGAACATGTTATGCCTACGAAAATTGCTATTAGAACATGGATTCTGTACAACAGGAATTTCATTGTTAGATATGTTAACAAACCAACCCCCCAACACCGCCCTTCCTCTTATATTTTTGTGGGGAGGCACGGTGGGGGGATGTGGTGGAGGGTATAAAACTGTCACTTGTAGATGTATATTTATTGCGCAACTGCCTGACCATAATTTTATGCTTCTCTTTCAAGCCATAGGGGAATTCTAACTCCCACTTGACATGATGAAGAAGCTTTGTGGCAAATCTTGCCGATGAGTGCCCAACATTTTGTATTCCTGCCTGTGAACAAAGGCAAAAAACAGCTCGAGAAGGAATCCTTCAATCTCAAGATATCAGTTAATTATCTCTTGACAATCAGAACATCTGCAAATAGAAGTCTAGTTTCTCTCAATTGCAAAAGCCATTTCAGAGCTGGTTGTCATTGCTTCTATAATCGTAGCTTCTGTACGAAAAGATTTACTGCAATTGTCACTGTACTTGCTGCTGTGGTGGCAACAGACTACTTTTGTTACTCTACTAAGCTAATTTTTACCAAAGTTTATAAAGTCGGAATCCTGCATCTGCACCGAATAGTTTTGCAGGATCGGATTGTAGAATAATACACGATCCTACCCAGGAAAAAAAAATGCAGAGATGCAACATTAGCATGGGGAGAAGAACACATTTACACCATTATCCTCTTTTTCATTGGAAAATATTTCAAGTCAATGAATGAAATTCTCACCATGATCCTCTCTTTTAAATGATCACCATTCTAACTGAAATTCTATCTGTTCTTGTTTGTATTCACAGAAAACGTTACATTTTTTTCCCCTAGATTATTTTGTGTCAGCTACTACTCTTCCATTAATTATCTCAAGTCATCCTAATTTTTCGTGGTTACTCACTTCTGATTTTTCTTTTCTTGCCACTTCAAACGTATTTCAGAATACCCTTATCAATAACTGTGCTTGGGAATGCTGAGAAAACTTAAAAGAAAATCTGTAAGAAAAATGAAATAAGGGAGATAATAAATAATAATAATAATAACAACAGTAATAATAATAATAGAAAACTATCCAATAAACATATTTTTTTGGGTAAACAACAAAAAAGTCCCATGTAGTGTAGCTATCTTATAGAAAAGCCGCTTTGGTACCTCATGGTTCGAAATAACTTAAAACATTGACAGAAATTGTTAAAAAAACTGTTTTGAGTGAAATGAGAGAAATGCCCTGACAATATAAGTAAAAATAGCCTAAAACAAACTATTTTTTATTCATTAGTTTCATTCACAAATGATATAAGCAAAAAATGTCGATTTCTACAAGTTTGGAGCAAATTTGAAGAAAAATCATGGTTGTTTTATTAAGGCATGAGGAGCAAAATAGGTTTTTTAGGTCAAAATTTACCTTACAAAGCTATTTTTGGAAGAACCAACCTCGTGCATTTCCAATGCGTTTACATCAAACGCTTCAAATTTAACGATTTTCGATGATTTTTTCAGTTTATTTTAAATCATGGGGTACCGATATGTATGATTTGAAACTAAAGGAGGTTTTTCTGTAAAATAACTATACTACAATTTTTTTTCCTACTTTGCTCTGCCTCTGCCTCTGCCTCTTTTTCTCGATTTTCAAGCGCCAACCCCTACTTCTTCACTCTTCCGCAGCTTTCGTCCTCTTCCGCGGCCTCCGCCCTCCAACACCATCACTGCCTCCTTCGACATCCCAGAATCCCAGTGCACAAATACATTGACCTCATCCCACTTCCTTTAAAGCCCTTCCTTCCCCTGTATCCTCGTCCATGATCCCCAAGGAGAAAAGAGGCTTCTGCAACTACACTAGCTAGTCCAATAGTTGAACCTTTATTCTTCGTTAATTCGTTTTCATCTACACTTGATGAGGGATGCTATTATTTATGATAGATAATGTTGTGAGAAAACAGTGAGGGAAAAAAAAATGGAAGCTCATAGCTCTATTTTTGGAAATTATTCTACCATTCATGGTCCTAAAACCCCGTGTTATGCCTTAAAGTTTGCGTCTTTTTCAAGTTCAAAACAAGTTCTCTTGAGGACCCATTTATCTTTTCCTTCAAATATTGCAATTACGGAGAAAAGATTGAGGATAAGAGCTAGTGTTGAGGAGGTACATAGTGAAATAGTTGGTCCTAATGTGCTTGAGGATAGTGTAAGAGCAAAAGTTAGGAGGAAAAATCTAGCTGTTTTTGTTTCTGGTGGAGGTTCTAATTTCAAGTCACTTCATGAGGCAACTGTCAATGGCTTTATTCATGGAGACATTTTTGTCTTGGTCACCAATAAACCTGGTATTGAAAGCTTGGTATTTCATTTTTTTGCTTCTCCACTTCAATTGTTGCATGTTATGGTTTTGTGGTATTCAATGCTTCATTGTATGAAGTTTTAAGCTTTACCATTTGTTTTGGTTTGTCTAGATATGAATTGCATGGTTTTCTTCCTTTATAGATTCATGCTAGTGTGCATTGCCTCCATAAATCTTTGAAGAATGATTTGGGAAAGCAGAAATGATCAAACTATCTGGGCTACCTCTAGCCATACATGTTTAAAGGCTTTAGCAATTTTGTTTAGGAACACTTGTAGAGAAGGTTTTGTGAAGATTATGCCACGATAAGTTTGTGAAAGGAGATTAATGAACTGAATACCAAGATTCTTGTGATAATAAAGGCTTTATGGATTTATAGCATTCTAGCTCCATTTTAGTATAAACTAATGAAATCATGGTCCTACATGTTTGTTTGTATCAAACAAGCAAGTGGTGGAGTGTCAGCAGAGTTTTTAGAGTATATTTTGGAATATTTTAGAAACTATTTAGAAATATTTAAGAATAGAAGAGTTTTTAGAATATATTTAGAGATATTTTTTAAAATTTTAAAAAAATTTAAACTAATTTTTAGGTTATCTTTTAGAGTACTTTTTAAAATTTTTATTGTATTTGAAAAACACCCCAAAAACAGGGGATCCAAATAGATATGCTGTCTTCTGATCATTTTTTTCTTGTGACTTTTTATGCGTAACAGACTGTGGAGGTGCACACTTCGCTAGAGATAAAGGCATCCCTGTCATTTTTTTCCCTAAGGTGAAAGATGACTCTGGTTTGTCTTCCAAAGACCTTGTAAATGCTATTAGGTATTTTTTTCCCTCCCTGTTTTATAGCCAGCATTTTTGCTATCTGATTCAAAATCACGTTTTGGGTGAAAATATGTCTTCTGGAAGTCCTTCTGCTGCCTAAATTCATTTTTAGGATTAATTTACTGGATACTCTAGCTGAAAGCTCTTGTTTGCTTTTGAATTTGCTTAAATAAAAGAAGAGTACTGGACATTGATTTCCATATTTTAGTGTCTTCCTCTTAGAGTATACAGTAAATAGAAATATGAGGTACATGAAAGGCATTTGGTCTTACAATATGACTGGTTCCTGATTTGAACTTGTCAGTTGGAACTTATATATGATTGCTGTGATGAATTGTGTGCTTACTCTTGTTGGGTAAATTGTAAATGACTAGCAAATGTAGTAACAAGAATTGGCTTCAAATCGTGATAGATATCACTTTCCTTTAGGCTTTATTTGTTCGGTATAATGTGCAATAACCTTGGACAAATATCCTTTAGGATAAGATGAAGTTTTGTTTGTCTTAAACTTTTGCACAAAGTAAGACAAACCCTTTATGAACTAAGGAGTGCTTTTGAGAGAGTAAGGATAGTAGGAAAGTGATTTTCTGCAGCAAACCACTCTCTACTTGACCTCTTTATATAGGAAGATTGTTTGGGAAACAAAAGACCTCATTAAACACTTGTATGAATAGATTCAAAGTATTGTGTATGAATAGATTCAAAGTATTGTGTACACATTCATGCATTTTAATTCATGCATCTCATGATCATTAGATCAAAACATGAATCTATCCTTTCATTCAATAATTCCCATATACATGAATACATTCATAAATGAATGTACATTTTAGAAACATTCACAATACTATACATGAACCAAAAATTAATGAATATACATTAATTACATGTATGTACATCATACAAATTTTGAAAAGTTTCCAACAACTCTCACATGTACCCTCTTTGAAGTCTTTAGTAAAGATTATGGAAAAATGTGAAAACTGTGGTAGTTATTAGAGTGTGTTTGAAATTGATTGGGCATATGATTCGATTTCAAGGGGTTGTTTTCACATGTGGTGATATTTGCAAATTGGAAATGGAAAGGCAATGAAGATAGATGTGCGTGATTCAAGTTACGAAAGTGATGTAATCTAAGAGGCTTGGATGATAATAATGTACTTCTCCTTCCCCAAAGAGCATGAATTATTCTCTGAAATTTGTCCTTGAAAATTTGCATATCTTGATGAATATGAATGTATAATTGTGAAACCGATCCATGCTAAGTAAGTTTCTGTCATCAGCTAGTACATTTATCAATCACTAATGGTATCCTCTATATCGGCATCCCATCCAAACAAGATGAATTAACCCACAAAAGAAAAAGCAAAATCAAGAAAGATCAGGAATCCATAAAAAAGAAAGAAAAAAGAAGTTAACCCAGAAGTGCTTACCCATATTGAAAGGCCACAAAGTTTGGTTACCCTTTAGCTCTTACCCATATTGAAAGGCCACAAAGTTTGGTTACCATACAAATCTGTAGGCCACACAGAGGATCCTTTTAACCCAGAAGTGCTGACTTGTCCATTTCAATTCTAGGTTGAGTTCTTCCAACCATTTTCAGCTTTTTATTGAAAAGAATCACATGAATGGGGCATCTATGATAAAATCAAGAAAGAGTAAACGCAACTTTAGCAACCTCCAGTTTAGTACCCATAAAACCACTTGAAGACAAGACAGCTGCTTTGACAAAACTCAAAGAAATCAAAGTCTCAGAGCCTATCAATATATAAGAAAACAGCTTGGCGAGATGAAAGTACAAGCAAGGAAACTCGATATATCAGGTGTACATTCTTAAACCTAATGACTGAAGAAATGCCTACACTGGAATAAAGCACTCTCCTACTTGGATAAGAGCCTTCAATGGATTCCTCCAACTACCAGATACAAACAAAGCCTCGATGGGGTGAAGGATTATTTTGGCAGCCTTTAATTTTTGGGCAACCACGATAACAGTAAGCTCGTTCACAAGGATGCGAAAAACGTGTTTATTTTAACACCTTATTGTATGGCAAGGTATTTCATCAAAAAGCCAGTTTATGCTAAAATTATATCCTGCAGTATTTACAGTTATACTGGATTGTCTACAGTTGACTGGTCTATATCTAGAGCACAATCAGGTGAGGAAAGACTTCACAATGCAACATTCTCATAGATCAAACCATTCTGTATTGAACAAATGAAGAGGCAAAACAACAATTTATTGAACAACATGCACATTATATTTTTGAAGACGAGTATCAGGCCACGCAAGCCACCTCACAAAGCCTAACACCTTCAAGGCATTTGCAGGAATATTTGCTTAGTGGGTATAGGGAGGACTAATTGCAAGAATATTGAACAAGGCAAACGAGTAGGGGTGCTTATAATCAGTCACTGAACTTGAAAAATATGCGACCCAGAAGATAATTTCAAGGAAATGCACCAACGAACAAATCGACAAAACCCTAGAACAGTCGAATTAAAATTCATCAGAAACGAGCTCCATCAACAGAAAAATTTTAATTACAACATGCAATAACCTGTCCAGACTTCCAAATAGAAAGACACCTCAAACAGAAATTGCACTCGGTAAGGAGGATGCGTTCTTACCGAATTCAATTTCTCACAGCTCCTTTCCAAACAGGACTTCATGTACACTATGTGCTCAGGGTCGAATGCCGCTGATGATCCGGAAAAATTGCTGAAGATTGAGGTGATTTGCAAGCCGCAACCCGGCACCAGCTTTATTGTACCAACACGGTAGCTGCAGCTCGGTCTTCGTAAGAAAAGTACGTTTACACAGAGCTACTGTATCGTGTTAGCGAGCTTTCAAACCCGTGATTCAGAAAGTTACTTGCCCACTTTCAGTATAGATTGTCAGCTTGCGAATCGAATCCAAGTGATGAATTTGCGAGCTATCTGGCCGTGGGAAAAGATAAAGGCAGTCCTATCTGATAACTATTGGAAGGGAGAAGACAGTGAGCTATGAAATGGAGGAGCAAAGCTAAGAGAATAAATTCTGTGCAGGTTTGGAAGCTTTAATCGCAGCTTTACCTTTACTCTTCTCCTTCAATAGCACCAACGGTAAAAAATGCACAGTGTTCTCAGAATTCCCGTCTTTTGCATACTGAAGACCACGTGCGTGGGCCAGCCAGGGGGCCCAAGGAATTTCCACGTAGATGCACTTCAGCACCAGCGTTGAAAAGAGGACTCCACGTGTGCGCAGAAGTCATGCGAGAGAACCTCAATTATTTGCATTATTTGAAGTAGTATCCAAACACTTTTATGTACCATTATTTGAAATAACCCAAAAAATGGCCTATCCAAACAGCTCCATTGTTATCATGTTTGAAGATTCTCATACCAAGAATGACATCTGCCTCACCCATGTCTTTCATGTCAAATTTGCTTGAAAGCAAAGTTTTTGTGACTTCAACTTGTTCCAAGTCAGTCCCAAAAATCAACATGTCATCAACATATAAACAAATTATGACACCTTTGCCATCATCAAACTTGCTATAAATACATTTATCAGATTCATTTATTTTGAACCCACTAGCAAGAATAACTTGGTCAAATTTCTGATGCCATTGCTTCGGTGCTTGTTTTAGTCCATATAAAGACTTTACAAGTTTACACACCTTATGCTCTTGACCAGGCATCACAAACCCTTCAGGTTGCTCCATATATACTTCTTCATCCAAATCACCATTCAAGAATGCTGTTTTAACATCCATTTGGTGAATGACTAGATTTTGGATCGAAACTATAGCAAGTAGCACTCTAATTGTAGCAATTCTAGCTACTGGTGAATATGTGTCAAAATAGTCCACACCATACTTTTGTGTGAACCCTTTGGCAACCAACCTGGCCTTGAACTTATCAATAGTTCCGTCGATCTTCATTTTCTTCTTGAAGATCCACTTACAACCAATTGGTTTTGAACCAGGTGGTAAGTCTACTAATTTTCAGGTTTTATTACCCATGATTGAGTCCATCTCATCATTAATAGCTTCCTTCCAAAAGGGAGCATCTTGTGAGTTCATTGCTTCTTCATAGGTCTTGGGATCAGCCTCAATATTGAAGCAATATGAGATTTGGTTGCTCACTGCATCTCTTGTTCCTTCAACTAGATACATATAAAAGTCCGAACCGAAGTCTTTTGACTTTCTAGCTCTTTTGCTCCTTCTCAATTCAATGGTTTCATTTTCACCATCTTTTGTCAATTCATTTGATTTTGGAATAACATCTTTTATAGAGGTGAACCTATTCTCTTCAAAAATAGCATCTCTAGACTCAATTATGGTATTAACCGAAATTGAATCATTAGGTTCAATTACCATGAACCTATATGCTTTGCTATTTTGTGCATATCCTAAGAATATACACTCCACACCTCTTTCTCCCAATTTCCTTTTTTTAGGTTCTGGGAGTTTTACAACAGCTCTACAACCCCAAACTTTCAAATAGTTTAGGTTGGGCTTTTTTTATTCCAAAATTCATAAGGGGTTATAGAACTCCTTTTATTAGGAACTCTATTTAGAATATGACAAGCCGTTAACAAGGCTTCACCCCAAAATCCTTGACTTAAACCAGATTTTGACAAAAGTGCATTAACCATTTCTGTCAATACACGATTTTTCCTTTCGGCTACACCATTTTGTTGTGGTGTGTAAGGAGCAGTCACCTCATGTTTTATCCCAACAGACTCAAAATAGGTAATATCATAATATTCCCCACCTCTATCTGTCCTTAGACATTTGATAAAGGATTCACAATGAAGTTCAACTTCTGATTTGTATGCTTAAATTTTTGCAAAGCTTCACCTTTGGAGTGTAACAAGAAAACATGACAGTATCTACTATAATCATCAATAAAAGTCACAAAGTACTTTTTACCACCCAAAGTAGGAGTACCATGCAAATCACATACATCACTATGAATAAGATCCAAGATTTTAGATGATCTTTCAACTTTAGGAAACGAATTTCTTGTGATTTTCGTTAGCATGCATGTTTTGCATTTTACTTCAATCTTATCACAATATGGCAGCAAATCAAGTCTCATCATTTCATGCATTCTTTTGTAATTAACATGACCAATCCTATTATGCCACAATTCAAAAGAAGACTCAACCAAGTACGCAGAAATAATATCACTCTTATTATTCTAATAGCAAGTACATTCAACTTAAACATCCCATTGCAAAGATAACCCTTGCCTACAAACATACCACCTTTAGACAAAATAAATTTGTCAGACTCAAACACAAGTCTAAAGCCAAATTTATTTAACAGCCCAGCCGACACCAAGTTCTTCCGGTACATAAAACACATTTGTCAAGGTTACAACATTTTCGGAAGTAAATTTTAATTCTACTTCTCCAATGCCTTGAACCGGAATTGTAGCAGAATTTCCCATGTAAACAACGGTGCTTTCATCCACCGGTTTCATGGATTTGAAGAACGTTCTATTGGTGCACACGTGTCGCGTAGCTCCAGAATCAACCCACCAAGCAAAATCATCTTCAATCATATTGATTTCAGATATCATTGCTACAAGATTTTTGCTTGTGGTTTGGGAAGACTCTTGCTTCTTCTTCTTGTTTTGAAGAATCTTGCACTCGGACTTGTAGTGTCCCTCTTTCTTGCAATAGAAGCATTGTCCTTTCTTTCTTTTCTTGGATTGATTCTTGGGTTGTTGGCCCTTCTTGCTTCCTTGAGACTTTTCAGTTTGCCTCTCTTCAATCACATGCACTTTTGAAGTAGAATCTTTGTTCTCTTCAAGGATTTGACTATCCTTCTTTTCTTGCATGCGAATTTCCTCTTCTACTCGAAGAGATTTAGCAAGAATCTCAAGAGAGATATCCTCTTTCTTATGTTTGAGGTCTCTTTTGAAATCTTTCCAAGAAGGTGGTAACTTATCTATTATAGAGCAAACAATAATGGCTTCATCCATATGTAGATTGTGTTGTGTGAAGTGATTAAGAAGCCTTTCAATCTCACTAAATTGCTCCATAACAGACTTATTATCTACCATTTTATAATTATTAAAAGACGAGACAAGAAACTTCTTACTTGTAGCATCTTCTTGCATGTACTTGGACTCCAGTCGATCCCAAAGTTCCTTGGCGGTAGTAATTGAATGGTAGACATCGAACAGGTTGTCACTCATGGTATTGAGGATGTGACCACGGCATATTTCATCGTCGTTCTCCCATTTCTGACGGTTTCAGATGTCTTCAAGAGTTTCTTCATCGGGATTGATTAATGATTTTGGTGTGGTCAAAACATAGACCACTTTGAGTGCAGTGAGAAGGAAACCACCACGTTTTTGCCAACGAACGAAATTCCCTCCATCAAACCTCTCGAGCTTGACAATATTGGATGTCAAATCTTTCAAGGTACCAGCCATTGTAGAGTATAAATAAAGCCTAAAGATTATTGGGTAAAATGCAAAGAATTGGCAAATATAGTGACAAGAATTGGCTTCAAATCGTGATAGAAATCACTTTCCTTTAGGCTTTATTTGTCCGATATAAAGTGCAATAATCTTGGACAAATATCCTTTAGGATAAGATGAAGTTTGTTTGTTTTAAACTCTTGCACAAAGTAAGACAAACCCTTTGTGAACTAAGGAGTGCTTTGAGAGAGTACACAGTAGAAGGAAAGTGATTTTCTGCAGCAAACCACTCTCTACTAGACCTCTTTATATAGGAAGACTGTTTGGGAAACAAAAGAACTCATTAAACACTTGTATGAATAGATTCAAAGTATTGTGTATGAATAGATTCAAAGTATTGTGTATGAATAGATTCAAAGTATTGTGTACACATTCATGCACTTTAATTCATGCATCTCATGATCATTAGATCAAAACATG